>NC_051154.1:349798963-349944557 GCF_013339745.2 Dermacentor silvarum | reverse complement strand
GCCGGATCGCGCCAGGCCCGATGTGCGGGAGTCGGATACTTTACCACTGAGCAACGCAAGTCTTGCTATCAGGTAGCGTATAAAACTGCCTATTATCGCCCTAGGCAGGGCCACAGGCGCATACGACGATATGCGATTCAGACGAAGCACGCAGTCAACGCGGGATCACGTTGACTGCAGTAGTGGCGGCCATATAGTAAGGCGCATGCTACGCAGCGTGCGCATTCGCAGACGACCAGATTGCGATTCAGACGAGGCGCGCGATCACGAGCCTCCGCCAGTATGGTGGGCCCATCAGTTAAGGTGCCTCCAACGCAGCGTTCCCAACATGTAAGTGCATACAGCAATTGCATGCTGCATGTAACTAGACCTAGTTAAACTCAAGCAGGCTAGGTGACTATTTGTCACGCCCCGTTTTGAAGATTTCAATAAACAATCATGATCATCATCGTCAACAACAACGTACCGTGCCCACGGGTCAAGGGATGTGAGATGTGCGCCACGTATTCTGGATACCTCTTCAGCACAC
This sequence comes from Dermacentor silvarum, assembly GCF_013339745.2. Taxonomy (NCBI): domain Eukaryota; kingdom Metazoa; phylum Arthropoda; class Arachnida; order Ixodida; family Ixodidae; genus Dermacentor; species Dermacentor silvarum. Next base: position 349,944,028 of record NC_051154.1, on the reverse strand, counting down.
GTTATAGTGTCTCCTCGCAAGGTACGAAGCGTTGCTGAAGAAGCGAATCGTTGAGCTACGTGCGCGGTACAACAGGCATCATCGGCTCAGCAGACTGCTGTGCAGAGAGACATTACAAGCCCAGCGCGCCATCGACGCCGGGGGACCGTTCAGATCGTTTCGTCAAACAAGGCAAAGAGATTTGTCGCTGTACGATTCACTTAAAGCTGCGATGCCCGGACACGTGTATATGATATATATAGTGAATTCCGATTCACGTTGAGCAACCATGCTCCGACGGTGCAGGCACATGGTGATCGGCGTGCCTAACGATCTCGCTAGTCAACATGAATAGACGGTCAGTCGTGAGGGTCAGAGAAAAAAATTGCGCTGAGTCCTAACGTGCTCCTCCGCAGAGGACGTTCACCCGGCTCCAGTCTATACCATTTATGCTAGCCTTGCCCACCACCAAGGACGTTCACCAGGTAGGGTCTCCTACCATTTATGCTAACCTTGCTCCCCAAAGGACGTTCACCGGGCTCTGGTTCTCCTACCATTTATGTAACTTTGGTGTCTAGCCTGCATTAGGGGAGAGAACGAGGGATAAAGTGCACGGATGGTGGAGGGTATGAGAAGGCCAGCCAGCAGCCAGTGTGAAGAACACTTTTCTTGTACGTTGTTCTTTGGAGCACACCGCTCACCATAAACATGTTTAAACGTCGTTAGTCATACGTCGCCTCATCTCCCTGCGAACCTCTACGATGGTCAACCTCGTTCGAGCTCCAAGCGAGATGCTGTTGAAAGGTACCCCTCAACCTCGGCCGTGAGCTAATGGTTTAGCCATACCTAACGTACCGAGCTAGCAGACGACAAAAGCGCACAAAACCCACTCCCGTTACGAACCATTCGTCGACGTTGCTATGCGCTCCTGACGAAAGGGCTCACTGAAACAGATGACAACGAGCCGTAATAAAAGACTTAGGCTCCCTGAGCTCTGAAAAGCGAGAGCAATGTAGCGTCAATAAGACTGAGGCAGTATCAGAAACTCTCTACACTAGAATTGTTCGTAATAAAATTTTCAGCCATTTTCGTTCTGGACTGATTATTAGCGAATGCGGTAGCTAATGGAAATATCATACCAAAGAAGAACTTTGTAAGTAAATCAGCTCTGACGTACTTAAACATCAGCTGATGTTATCATTGTGTTTTTGCCATTACCATAAATACACGCATTAATAGTAACTTTCAGTAGTAGTATGTTGGGGAATGACTCATTTTTATTCAAGGAGGTGCTGTATTCAACATCTCCACGCACAGGCCGCGCATGCGCAGTCGATATCATGTCAGCATGACAGTCGCGTGACGCGAGCTCATCAGAGTATACATGAATTCTAGAAAATAACAGAGATTGATCATTTGTTTGCGTTAGCCAGAGAAAGATGTCACAAACCTGATCTACATCAACGAAACTATACTGAATGCATTTGGCTTGCGATGCATTAGACAGCGGTCGTTTCAACAATATAATAAGAAATAACAAGTCTCGTAACGCAACAACGCTAACCGAAATGAACGTTGTATGATCTTAAGTTAGTTTCGCTCGCAAATTTCTTGTACCAATTCAGGCCACACGAGGGCAAATAAATTTTGTGAATACAGAGTTATTCGCTTTAAATAGTTACACAAATTCGTGCAGCGCTAGCGATGAAATGCGCACTGAAGTCGAGGATCTCTACAGTGCAGAGAGACCAAAGAGTAGCAATCCATGTCAACATCAACAATGAGCAGAAGGCTTAAGTACTGGCCAGTTACCAGGGTAACGAAGGCGACTCTGCGAATGACAGGCACGCCTTCGCCGTGGGTGAAAAAAGACCGGCAGATCCCACGCCTGTGGGAATCGATGTAAGCGAGCCGCAGTGTCCGGGGAGCCTACCAAGTTAACGAAAACGACCATGAGAGCACCAAGACGTAGACGGCTGTTTCATGATCTACATGACCGCATGTCATGACATTCGGTCAGATTCCTCAGGAGTCCCTTTAGCTCGACTAAGAGACTTAAGGCGAAAGCCTTAGTCATGTTGAAGATGACTTCTACCATCATCTTTAGCCTTTGCCTTCACTTAGTACCCGTCAGAACCCATTCAGTGGCTTTTCAGTGTTAATTTTTTTCGCTGAGTCATTGCATTTTTGCTGAGTCATGCTCATGACTATGACTTCTGCCATCATCCTTTAGTGTTTCCTTCCCTAGTACTCAGTTGCCAAACCCAATTTCAGTGGTTTGTGAATGTTAAACTTTTTTTACCGCGTCATGTCATTTTTGCAGCATGTCATGACTATGACTTCTACCATCATCCTTTCGTCTCCTTCCCTTAGTTCCCAAGTCCAAACCTTTCAGTGGTTTTTTAGTGTAATGTTTTTTGTTGGATCATTGTAATTGTAGGCGGCTGTTTCATGACTACATGACACGCATCATGACATTAATGTCATGACCTATTATTTATGTTCGTCATGTACTTTGGTATACTATGGCAATTGGTACAACCAAGTTAACAAAACTAAGAGAGCACCAAGACGTAGCAGCTGTTTCATGACCTACATGACACACATGTCTGATATTCATGTCATGACCTTTCTTTATGTTCATCATACACTCGTGTCATACTATGCCAATTTCGGTAAATATCAAGTTAACGAAACGAGCATGAAAGGCTAGATAGATAGATAGATAGATAGATAGTAGATAGATAGATAGATAGATAGATAGAGATAGATAGATAGATAGATAGATAGATAGATAGATAGATAGATAGATAGATAGATAGATAGATAGATAGATAGATAGATAGATAGATAGATAGATAGATAGATAGATAGATAGATAGATAGATAGATAGATACTGTCAAAGTGGCAAATGTTCGCCAAGAAATGCTTCGCATTTGAAACCCGGCGGAAAATGACGACGGCGAAAGTTTCAAATATCGATGGCAGTAAGGAAACCCCGCAGCAGGAGCGAATACGCTTGTCGTGAGCGTGCATTGCAAGAACGGTTGCTTTAAGCTTCTTGAGAAGCCGCCGCAATCCTCCTCGAGATTCTTCGCAGCAGACACCGCGTGCGCGAATTCGGCATGCAGATGAAACAGTTCCGCGCCCGAGGCTTTCTAGAAGAGAAAGAGGCCATATGTTTCCCGGACAATATGGTAGCAGAGCTGAGGACATTGCTGACAAAAACGAAAACAACAACAACAAAAAAAAACGACACAGCAGGATTGCTCCATGTCGGCATTCAGCCTGTGCGCGAGCTTTTTCCCATCGAAAGACGTGGCACGCCAGAAACCGCGCCTCAGACCAAACCTTTCACCCTCTCCCACTTGCCGCCTCTTCGCATTCATTCTGTCATTGTCACCGTACGTGACGAAATAACGCTGAAACGGTTTGGTCCCTGCGAATCTGTGGAAATCCACGCCTCTCTCTCTTTTGTAGGCCACGTGTTCTCGCGGGTCTGCTGCATTTGTATGCGCTGTTTGCCGGTTGATATCGCTTCTCTCGGCTGCTCGCGCTCACGCTTTGCGATACAGCCTCCGGTATTTCGCACTCGGTTACTCGTTCACTGCGCTCCTAAAATTCCTCGATTCCAGTGTTATGCCCTGTAGCAAGGCGCCTTGCGCGTGTGGCGTCTCTCAAATTTAGCCTCCTGCTTCAAAGCCTGTCGAATGCGAACGCGTGCGCACAGACACAAAACAAAGACCCGAGCATTATTTGTGCTCACCTACAACAAAAATTGATAATGAAGAAAGCCGCGCTCCTTTCGGTGACCCGAGAAAAAAAGTTGGCGCTTTCATTTTCATTTCTCTAACCCCTGAACATGTCCCCAAAACCGAAGGAAGGCGAATTATCGTCAGTATTTCTTTTACAGCGAAGCTGTTAGCCCCTCAGTGGTTGGCATTTTTCGACTCCGTACTTTAGCAGAAGTCATCATCATCAGCAATGGCTAATACCCCCTAAGCATGCGAAAAATGCAATCGCTCATCCCCCTCATTATCCAGAGGCTACAAGCACTCAGTAAATTGAAGCGGACAGTGCATACAATAATTGGAATCACACATACTACGTACAGAACAGCGTACGTTTCAATAAACAACACGCTCAAAACAACCATCTGTCATCATCAGCAATGGCTCCTACACCCATAAGCTATGACTCATACCACCATTACCAAGCAAAACATGTAATTGCTCATACTGCTGTAAGGCATACGCTACAAGCGCTCAACGAAGTTAAGCAAACAGTGCACACATTCATTTAAATCACCCATACAGCAAGTTCAAAACAAGCATCCGAACCATAAATTACGCATTCCGTGCAGCAGTGTTAGTGGTGGTTTTGCAAAAGTTTCGCTGGACATCCACTTTCGCCGGGCCGTGATGGTGGGTCAATTTTTTTTATTTCTCTTTTTAAAAGTACTGCGCCGCTTGCTCAAACAAGAAGCGGCACCTTTGGCAATGGGGACGTGGCCCTACAAATAAATAGCAAATATACTGGTGCAAAAACACTTGGACGAGTTGTTAGATCCTGTCCTCAAGCTTCTTCAGGGCTGTTAACAACCATGTTTTCGTTGCTCTTGTTGTATCAGAAGCAAGCTACAGCGCAATTATACAAAAAAATACTAACATGTATTTGTCAAGGGCTGCCAGTTTTTTCATTTATACTTAAGCACAGCAGCCGAGTTGAAAAGCACGTCAGATGGCTCCTACTTCTCTCGCAACACAAATATTTACTTTCAGGTTGAACCCTTTCCCTCATCAATCCTCTTTCACTCACTTTATACCATGCACGTGAGCCCTCTCTGGTTCGATTTTTCTTTTTTAATAATACATTTTTAGATAATAAATACTTCACTTCGTGCTGTTAGGATGGAAATGAAAAGTAACACGAACTTTTTAGAGCGGGTTTTCGTATTATAATGAAGTATGTTATAGTGCTGCTTCGAACTTCAACATGTGCAGTTACACTTCCATGAATAATGACAACTAAGTATTTGGAGACGCATGCCATAAGAGCCTTTCTGCAGTTTTCTCAAGTCAACAAGACTGAGTGACCCTCTGCGAGTCAGTGATGAACATTGCAGTTATTTTGCGTCTCCAGCGTACCTGAAGTCTGTCGCTTCTCCTCCTCTTCACATTTTGCTTCCCCCCCCCTCCTCCAATTTACGGTAGCCAATCGTACACAGGGCTAGGTAAACTTCCTGCGCCTCATTTATCTGTTCTCTATACCTACACGTCATGCAAAACGTAATATCTCATTGGTGGCACTATGCCTGTAGATATTTGCGGCACTGAACCATAACCTCACCATTACTCCACGTGTGAAAAATGGCAACATTTCAGGAGGAGCCATAGATTTGCGTCATTAGGTCCGCGAAAATTGCGTGATTCGAGTTGCTGGAACACGGAGTCTGCAAAAGAATACGTGCTTTCGCTTTAATGCGATTAGGATTCTTAGCCTACTTAAACTACTTTCTATCTATCTGTCTATATGGCTAGCTAGCTAGCGATTTGTCTAGGCTGCTGACGACAGCGTCTCAGAACGCTAGTTTTCAAGAGGGAATAATGCGAGAACGCACCCCTTACCACCAGTTCTAGTGGTACCATCGGTACCCCCGCCTAGGGGCACCGTACCACCACGCGGCGTTTACCGCTGTGTTTCACTCCACAAACATCGGGATCGGCCGACGAAAACAGTTAGACAGTGACAATAAATCGCAGTTAGCTTTTTAACGAATGCTAAACTCATTAAAACCCCTTCCCCATTTGCGTTAAGACAGCCCTCAAAGGAATTTGAATTAAGTTTAAATCTACAGCACAAGCAATACAAATAGGCATAAGCGGTTGCCTCTGCATCTGACAAAGTCGCGAGCGATGTTAGTGCATAAATTTTCCTGTGCTTTTTCTCACACGGTAGAAAACTAGTGGAATAATGTGCTATAACCATTTATGACAATACTCGTAATTTCACCCGCTTTATTTAGCATAATAAGCCCCTATGACTGGGCTCTATTTAGGACGTGGCCCCATGGAGAAAGCATGTTGCATCGTTGATGGTTCCGCAATCTCTGTTGTGGAGTTATTACTCGAATATTCCTTGTTTCTTACAGTGCATTCCTTACCGGGTTCAAACTCTAGCCGCCGCTGCTGCCTAAAGTTGGTCTCCGGAATGGCAAGCACACACTCGAACACGTACTCCACGTGACCGGACGCGTCCAGCGTGCGGCTGTCCAGCGCATACGTCAGGCGCACGTGGTAGCCGGCAGCGCCTTCGGCGGGGGTTGGAGGAGCCAGTCTCGCTGGTGCCGAGGCCACGGGTCGCGACACGGGGTCCCGGCCGCTGCTCTGGTACAGGAACAACGTCGGTTGCGGGAACACGCCATCCACTTCGCACGACAGGTTCGTCACATGCGCTGACACCCGCTCGAAAGTGAAGTCGAACCTCTTGGGAGGAGCTGCGGTTGAAAACAAAATACCCAAAGTGTTTCAGTGAAGTGTGAGCGCGGAGGTTGAACGCTGAAGGACGCTCAAGCGTGGCTTCTTGGGTAAAATAGAAGAACAGCGGAACGCTACGCCAACAAAACAACTCGTATGTTGTCGTACGACCTTCTTCGTGCAACATTTGCGTAGGCTTTCGCTGTTTAGCCCAAGCCGCGATCCGCTTGCTATAGCTCAGGAACCTGCTATCCCGCTTTGCTGTATCCTTGTTCGCTAGAGCTACGCCTTTTTGTTTCTCGAGCCTGCTGCGTCATGCTTTTTTTTCTATTCATGGTGGTCTGAAACCAATCGACTGTTCTACCAAAAATTACATGAATCAAGTAGCTGAAAAGTAGCCCGCTAAACACAAATTAGTTGGTTCACAGATAAGGAATACTTCGGAAAGGTAACAATATGGCAAATGTCGGAGTCACAGTGCGCTGCTTCCGTCAAGACGGCTTGAAGTTTGCCATATCCTATGCTGTCATAGCCATGCGTTATTACGAATGCAGAATGTCTTTATTTTTATTTCTTTGTACTATCTCATCGGATAATGTCACATTGTAAATACAAACCCTGGCTCGGAAAACTTCCTTCATATTTTTCTTATTCGCTGATTTTGCGATTCACAAGTGCCACCCCAGCTGTATCATTAAAAATAAACATCACCAAATGATTTCTAAGGCATTCGCCAAAGTCATATTCCAATTATAATTCAGGTGTTTTGTGAATAGTGCCACGAGACAGTGAAGGGGCTGCTACTGTCGGTCGGACGAAGACGACGGCGACGAAGTGGCCAGAGGCGCGCGACAGCCTTGCATCCGTCGCCGCTGCTTGTCCAAACCCTGGATATAGCAATACTCCCTAAATAAACGTTATCCCCGTAACATCTTTTGGTGGAGGTGCTGGGTAAACCTGTCAACGTGCCGGCTCCATCAACCAAGCACGGAACTTCGAAGCGGTCGCCGTCTTGGTTGCTCTGCGATGACCAGTGAAGTGCCGACGGTGCAGCAGCCACCGGCTCCTGTGATTCTTTTGCACCCACAAGACGCGGGAACCTTTTCTGGTACGTTATCCCCGTAACAATATGACCATAGATCTTTAAAAAATATTTCTGGGATTTTACGTGCCAAAACCAGCTTGTGATTACACAGTAGTGGGGGACTCCGGAATAATTTTGACTACCTCTGGTTCTTGTAAAAGCACCAAATGCACGGTACACAAACGCTTTTGCATATCGCCCCCATCAAAATCCAGTCGCCACGGCCTGGATTCGATCCCGCGCACTCGGGCTTAGCTAATAAGGGCCAAACCAAAGCCACTGCGCTACCACGGCAGGTCACTGATCTTCTTGCGTCCAAACATAATTTATTCGCGTTTAACGATCCACTAGACTTCACCACTACCCAGCGCAGCGCGTAGTAGCTATAGAAGCACAGTGCCTGCAGGCATAAAGTACGGCGCCGTTAATCTTACGCAATAGTTGTAGCTGTGTAGAAAAATACGGAGTCTTCAGGAAGCAACGAACGTAGCCGATCTTTTCCTCAACATGGTGCTCGCTAATCTGATAGATGGTTTATGTTCTGAAATGAAGCAGCTCCCTGACGGCTTATTTCTCAATGGAGGATGATTGCTTACCGTACTATCCCCTGCTACGTAATGGTTCTTACTGATCAAGCTCCGGGCTTATCCCACTTCGGCCCCCATTTCAATCTAACATTTTCTTTTATTAGAAAACCTCAGCTTCAGGGATCGACTTTACCATCCCCCTTCGTAGGGTACAGCAATAAAAAGGTTCCCAAATTCTCCATCATTTATACGTAAATCACTGATATTTAATGAGTTAAAGACAGTTAGCAAAGTTCGGAGACTTGGCGCCCTTCAGCCTTCCCTCTCTAACGCTTGGACGCAGCGCTGCTAAGCCATACGCAATGTCGTTAGAAGTTCATTACGTTCCTGGATTAGTACTGCCAGGTGCATCGAAGGTTATTCAATGCATTCGCACCATGCGCTGGGCGTTCTACGTATGTGAGCAGATGACTCCTCCATCCACCCTTTACCTTCCCCTGCTTTTTGCTCCACTCCGCCCCCCCCCCCCCCCCCCCCTTACGTTTTGAGGCTGGTACTTTGCGTAAAGAGACGCAATGAGGCCAGCTCGATTTTGCGCAGGGCGCCTTCTTTCCTTCACCGCTCTCCTGGACTTTGAACGCATTGCTAATAAGCCATTGGGAATCAGCAGCCGGAGCTGCTGCACCACCGAACGGCGCTTCTTTAATGAATACCTGGCTCCTGCTGCTAATTACTCTGAACGCCATTTCGCGCATGCCACCGGCGGGAGAGGATAGGGGGAAACGCGCGCTAGCCGCATGGCAGTAAGCGCTGCACTGTCCATAGGTACGCACTTTTCGAGTCGAAAGGGAGCCGAATGCGACAGAAAGAGCAAAGCTTCACCCGTGAGAAACTTATTTGGGCAGGGAGTGCAACGGAGGATCGGCGCTCAAGCTTACTCAAAGTAGCATCTGAAGTTAGAAGGGCGCAGGTAAATGAAGTACGCGATGAGCGTTTGTATTTTCTTGGTATTTCGAAGTTAGGACTAATGAAGCGGATATAGACGAGGAGCCTATGGCTGCTCGTTACGCTTTTCTAAGATAGAATGTGATTCACGTGTCATGGTGGTAACATCGGTAGATTAAAATGCACTACAATTATGTGCAACTGTTTTCACCCTTTGCGGGTCGCATTGATAATAAGTAACACCATAAGTTCTGTAAAAACATTATGGTGCGAACACAATTATTTTTTACTTATACGTATTCACCAGCTAATAATTTCCCAACAGCGACAACGTCGAAACACTCAACATTAAAGAGTTCGTTCGGAATTTCCCTTCACATAACTTACTTCCAGGTACTGCTGCTCCATATGACGTGCCCGACAAACAAAAATATGATATGATGACGTATTCCGCTGAAAATTCCGGTAGAATTACAAAATGCCATTTTTTTCAATTACCCTTTTGTCAGAAAAGGCAGCTAGACAAGAATAAGTGAGAGTTCTTGTGCGCGGAGTAGTGACCTTCCCTTTTTTTTTTTTTTTGGACTACACCAATTCTCTTCCCGTCAGTTGAAGGACATCCCAGTTTTGTTACGCATTCGGAAACTAGCAAGGGCGAAGAGGAGCGTTTACGCACCAGTACCGACAAGATGTCCGCGCAACAAAGCCTGCAAGTGTTCATCACTGCATGTTCCTTGCATAAATAGACGACCCTTCAGCAACATCGTTAAAGCAGGCGAATATTCCCAAGAAGCCTACGAACAAATTTCAACATGTGTCCTGGCAACTCCATGGCAAAACACCGGAGACGCACAATTAGGACGCGAAGAGTGATACAAACTTTTATAGGGATTTCCTCTCCACAGGAAGAAAAAAAAGGCAACAGAAAAGCCCTGGTCTTCTTGTTTCCTTTTCGTTTTTGTTTAATTTCTTTCTTCTTTTTTTCCAGACCCAAGTGTCACCTCCAACGTAATAGGTCCCCGCGTACTCCTCGAATGACGCTCTGCGGTAGCTCACAGCGAGCCGGGGATATATAAATCATGCTCGATTTGCGTGTCCCGGTTTCGCGAACGCTGATGATGTCTCTAATGGAGCAACAATGAGTAATGGACGCCGTTTCCAACCACGGGGCGGCCGCGTTTGTGCAGCAACATGATAACACGTCCCCTCTAGCACTACTCTTGTAGCACCTACACGGCTTGCAGCCACTGTCGTTGCCGCATAGGCTCATTTCCGATGCAACGTTCTTTTCTGGTCCGCCCACGTTGATTTCGCAAACAGCTTGCACACATTTCGCGGCGACACATCCGAGTCGCAGCCCGCGTTCTTGCCTCTCGTGGAGACGTGAAAAATTGTGGTCCCCACTCATTCGGGAGACCACTGAGAAGATCAGGAGAGATTGTTTCTGCGGCGTCGACGTGCTTGGTCAACAGAGACGTTCGTCTTCAAAATGACAAACAGTGCTTACGACGGAACAAGTGATACGAAAAGGACAGAAGCGCTGACTGCCAAAAGATGTTATTAACAGTCTTACAGTATATCAGGAACTAATAGTATGTCGCTTATCTGTCTTTTCATGTTTGTACGACTCCGAAAATAATTTAGTCGATAGTCAGCGCATCGGTCCTGCTGGTATCACTTGTCCCGTCGTTTGCTCTGTTTGCATGTTGAACTTAGAACAACTAGCCCAGCGTAAAGCTCTCAAGCATTCATTTTGTCCTTTCAACATTTGTTTCGAGCATCGTTGCATGCTCGCGAAGTTGCTTGTATAAATTGTGACCACGTAGGCTTCTCTAACAAACTACTAGGCCTGCATTTGAAAATACAATATTATTCAGTGCCTTACTACGTCACTGATGAGGAAAATTAACGCAACAAAAAGGCAACGCACGCAGGAAGGGAAGGCTGTGTGCGTTGTCCTTGTGCTGCGCTAATTTTCATCATCTGAAACGCAAAACAAACTACACCGACAATGCATTCTTGTTTGCTGCAACAATTCTTAATCACCGTAAACGAGATGCATTCGGCAGACATGTTATTCGCTTCTCTTTTTTCGTTATATGAATCATTTCAAGAAAGTAAGCAACGATTTGTAGAGATTTCTTTCATATTTTGCATTTGTCAGATGCAGACGTTCTGTTCTAAACAAAATTTCGTTGGCAACATGCCTTGTAGTGCGACACATGCGTAGCTTGCAATATAAAGTTGATGTTGCTACAAACTTCTTTTAATCTGCTTTGACTTGTGAAAGGTTTTGGCGGTAAAGGAAGCTGCCGAAAAGTGGGTAACACCACAGAAGCGCGATACCTACAAAGGATTACTTGTGTTGTCTAACGATGGTGCCGACTCTGCCGGAGGCACTTCTCGAGATTCTTATCTATAACAATTTCTTTATCACTCACCTCAGTTATTACTTTCTTGTTTGGGACATTACATCTGCCACTAACACTAACCATTTCTTTCTTTTATAGAAAAAAAATTGCTCGCCTCATTTCCGACGTGCGCTTATTATCCCTTTAAAACCACAATCCAAGGAACTTGGTACTCAGAAATTCACAGATTTTCTTATCAGCTAGCTCTCGCCTATATAAAAGCATTAAAACAAAACACAACGTTTCTATCTGCTTTTGCAAACCTTGAGAGACGCCCTGTAACCTATAACGCCCGCACCCCGAACAATGTCTTGTGCCCCACAGACCCACAAATTATGGAGGACAAATGGCTCGTCACCTACTTGCCAGCTTGCTGAACGCTTTTGATGCACAAAACTTCAACCTTAATGAATTTACTTCCTCTGCTACGCGCAACAATACATCCTCAAGTGATAAATAAGGCCTTCCGATGTTACCTTCTCCTTCCACTACTTAACCTGATATTGGTCAAATTTATTTATTGTGTTTTCTGATATCTTCCGTGCGAAATCTCTGTGCGCGTTGTCATGACAATATTTTCCTTGTTTTTGTACTCTCATTTTGAGATAACTGCCTCGCGCGGCTGCACGAGCCCTATCTTGAAAGTGACCTGCTATGCAGACAGTCTAGACGTCGAGGAACACCGAGGGCCTAAAGTTTCGTGTGCGCTATATCACCCATACCCTTGCGCGTCACCCGCGTTCACGAAGTCACGAAACGTCATTGGAACTTTTTTCGTCTGTGGCAGTGTTGTTGTAATAATGACCATAACAAATAATGACCGCACATGACAATAATAACGACCATAATAACGATAATGACCCTCACAAACGTGTTCGGCCTTGATATACCCGCTTAAGGCCCTGGGCGTCTTTCGTGAAACACGAGCCACCATAAAACAAGTCGCAAGTCAACATTTCGCACCTGGCGTCTCATGCGCAGGTGCTCAAAACATGAAATTAATTCGTCGATATTTTAATCAATGATAAGTAAGTGTCACTGATGCAACCTCGCTTGTTAGCTAGGTGGCATGACAGACTAGCTCACTCGAGTACGCAAATCATAAACCGATGCTCAGTGACGCACGCCTACTGCTTGATAACTTTGGGCTTCTAAAGAAACTTAGTGTCCTTCCCCTCTATGAAGAAGGACTACCAGCGAAGCTGTTATGTGTTCTTCTAAAATGACGAAATCATGTATGTATCACTATATGCATGCAATTAAACATCAAAACAAAGACGCCCTGATCCACCTTAATCCTCCTTCATCCACCTTAATCGACTTTAATACGCCCTAATCCACTTTAATCCCCCTCGATTTACCTTAATCCACCTAGTCGACCTTAATCCACCTTAATACACCCTAAATCACCTTAATCAACTCTAATCCTTAGTCCACCTTATTCTACCTTATCCTCCTTCATCAACCATCATCGACCTTGATCCACCTTAACCCACCCTAGTCCTCCTTAATCCACATTAAATCTCCTTCAGCCACCTTAATCCACATTAGTCGACCTTATTCCACCTTAATGCACCCTAATCTACCTTAATCAACCCTAATCATCTTTTATACACCTTAATCCACCTTAATCAATTTATTCACACTTAATTCACCCTAATCCACCTCAATCCTTCTTCATCCACTTTAATTGGTGGATTGATGGGTAGACTACCTCCGCCGCGGGTCGACCCGGTATTGCACTATCTTCGCGATCGGCCCACTCTTTTCTCTGTCGACGGGCCTTTTTTCTACACACCCTGTCGACGCACGCACTTTTGGTCAGTACCTAGCCATACAAAGCTTCGCTGTAAAAAGCGCTTGACAGCCAAGACAAGCCACATTGCGTCGCAGCCTCCACCTACCGTAGACGGTCATGAGCTTGGACTCGGAGTCTTGTCCCGCGAGTGACATGACGTGGCAGGAGTACCGGCCGCTCAGCTCGGTGGTGGGCCGCACCAGGTTGAGCGCGCGGAACTTGGTGAAGCTGTTACCGTTGGTGAGCGAGTAGTCCAGGTTGATGCGGTCCTTGAGGCGACTCGACACGAATCGCTTGTTCAGCTCGGGGATCCACTGGTAGATGGGCTGCGGGTCGTCGTTGAGGAACCACTTGATCACCAGGTGCTCGTCCTCGCGGTTCGCGTTGTACACGCAGTCCAGAACCACCGAGTCCTCGGTGCCGTTCTGCACCCATTTGGGCACCGACAGGTGCAGGATGTGAAGGCTAGACGCCACTGCAATGACGAGAGAAAAAATAGGGCGGCTATCGTTTGTATTCGAGTGACTGATGTGTGCGGTTATTGACGATTGTCGGTTAAGCGAGACTACGCGGCGGGCTAAATATAACTCTTGTCGGCCACAAACGATCAGTCACGAAGAAACTAAAGGAGCATGCGATGCCTTCTCTTTATAGATGTCTCTGAGAGTGCAGCTCTAAATTGCATAAAATGTATTTTCATCTTTTCTTTTGTACAAGTGATAATTCCTCCTACCCCCTCTGGGGGAGTAGTGTATATAATAAAGTGTATATAATAAAGTTTTTTTTACTACTACTACTGCTACTAGGTAACCGAAACATCACAGTTTTTTATTGTAAAGCCATGTTACCTTTGCAGCGTCTCATGTTACCTCTCTAATGTTACCTTTCTTCAAGCGGTCAATAGTTACAGCGATTAACTTATGTTGCTTCGAGCTACGTTATGCCTAACGCGCGCGCCTTTACGCTTCACTAGATAAGGGACTTAGGTTTAGCATGTGCTTCGATTGTACCCTTCCCTTCAGTCACGAATTATGATAGACTTTCGATAAATGTATGAAATTTACTAATATTTATGCCAAGGTACTGCATGCTCTATTGAAAGCAAATCTAGGTAGTGGAAGGACTCCTTGTGAAAATTATGATGACTCATTATAATTATAGAGTTCTCCAATATCTGCTTAGTGATCAGTCAGTCATACCACGTTTCTTCATAAAATAAATTTAGTAAACCGCTCGAATTACATACACAATTTAATTATTCGCTGCAAGCATTACTAGAAAGGAAAAAAAGTTATTTCACAGCTGCTACCAAACCGCTTCACGTCGAACAGCCCGTCAAACACGGTAGTGTCTTCACCAAAGCGGTCGTCTATAGTGACACATTGCACTCAGAAATAAAATGGAGGTGCATTAGGTAAGCGAAATTTTCAAGTTACTATAAGCTTAATGTTCGTGATCCACCACTGCAGAGAAATTGCGAAAATAAGTCGCGCACACAAATGTGTACGCTGTGACTGAAGGGGTTAAGCCCGTGCTTTTATTTTATTTTTCAGCTCAGTGGGAGGCGAGTACAGCCACAGTCACTTTTCGAAGTCATTGTTGGAGCACCAGGTTTGCCATATTGTAGCAACTAGAAAAGAACGAGATGGAGCTTTGAAATTAGGAACACAATGAAAGCGTTGGATTAAATTTAAGAGAAAAAAAAAGTAAAGCATTTGTCCCCTAGCACTTTCGCAAGAGACTAACGAGATAATACATAATAATATGAAGAAGGGAAAATGATCACTACTTTAGGCAGTTCGGTCAGCTGATATGTCTGCATAGAGACCAGATAGACTATGATTTGTAAAAAAAAACTGTCGAAGTTTGAGGTAGTAACCGCTGTTCTCATACAATATTGAATAAATGAATGAATAAATGAGCTTCCTTTTCGTACGGAAATTACCTGTCTTCGATCCGGGCCTTTGTTATCTACTGCTGCAGTGGTTAAAACGCTTTAGCCGCCTGTTTATGGCACCCACAATTGTAAAGGCTCTTTAATTATCATATCTGTGACAATGAAGCACAAAAAATAACTGTCAAAGGTGCGGAAAGCTCTAAAGCAACCAACATTGCAAGCTGCCACGGACAGGCTCGACACGCAAGCGTAAAATTCTAAAGGCTGTGTGGGACAATCACCATGTGTTCACAGTTCCAAATTATTACAACAAGACAATGTCTGATAACAATCAAAACTTTTCAGCTCACGAAGCTTTCAAATTTTTCGAAAGCATTTGTCTGCACAGCACGTACGTAAAACTCAATTTCCGCAGGGATCCCTCATGTAGCCATCCTGGAATCAGTAATGCCACCCAACAAGATACCTTTCGCAACTCGTACAGCAAACTGCAGGCAAAAAAGCAAACCCACGGAAACTTTGAATATTGGAGGATAAACAAACAATCGTCGTTTTATGATCCGCGGGCATCACTTCTAGGAATCACTATATTTTTTTATTTCTTTTTTCATGTGTTTGCAGGTTGGAAAGAAAGATGATATGACTTGTTTGGGAACAGTAACGAAATGAAAATCAAAAGAAGACGAAGCTCTGTCGTGTCTATGGCAGCGCGATATAATGGATAATAAAAGGGCAAGTGCGTTTCTTCCCACACCAGGCTTCAAACAACCCAAATCCCTTCGTAGTCGGATGTAGCAAAAACATGTTTGCTTGTGTTTCTTTATTTCTGTTTCAGCATTTCTTACTGGCGTGTTCTTGTGCATCAAACACGCCATATCGGTTTCGGCTCTGAAACAAGAGCGCAGAAGTAAATAGCACATTGATAAATTTGCCCATTCTCGGTGCCTTTTTTCAATTTCTATTACGCTGTGTTGGTACGCGCGAATAAGTCGCTCGATAGTAGGCTGCCCACTGTACAGAAGCATATATCATGATGTGCATCCGCGTGGGACAGCGTAGGCTGTAGCGTTTGGCGTCATCACTGTGTTTCAAAGTTTCGGTCAGCTTTTCTACATCCTTCAACACCTGAACACCGCAACCTGCACATACCAATAATTAATTCGCTTGCTTTGACAGATTGACGGGCCGATAATAAAGATAGCTGGGGGATGGTGGGGGGGGGGGGGGGGGGGGGTTCCTGAAAAAGTTCACTTAGGAGACATGTCCATTTCGTCTGCTGGTATAGTGCTGGTTGGCTGGGCTGAGGTACAGCGATAAGGAAACAAGAGCCCACTGCCAGTCCCCTCCTCACTGGTTCAGTTACGGCCAATCAGCGGTGGCCGACATGGACAATCCACTGGATGGACATTTACAGAATACCCTCCTCCCCTGCTTTCGCATAAGAGAGTTCACTATATTCAAGGACCCCAGCGGCGGCGACGTCGCGCGCGTTCCTCTGCTGTGATTGGTTGGCCTATTCGGCAAGAAAGCAGCCACGCCGCAGCATCCACAGTAACAAAAACCCGGCTATGTTCGCAGAGAAAAGCTTCGTTTTTAGAAGAAGCAGACGTTCACCTATCTTGCTATGTAAAACTCCGAGAAAAACGCAAGGGAGCTGCTCCAAAAACTGTTATTGTTTAGAATTCAGCTCGAAAGGCATTCACTAAGAATGCAGTGAACCACTTCGACAGTGTAGTGTAGTGAAATTGCAGCATTTTAGCTGACTCGACTAAGAATGTATTTACTATGCTTATGATTCTAAAACAGCGCAACAATTAAAATAGGATACCACTACACGAAGACTTTGGCAGCATTTATTATGATATAAGATTTGTCGCTGCTGAGAACCTAGGTCTCGGAAACACCAGATAAATTTGTAATATTGCGTTTCAGTTGTCAATTCCTTAAGAAAATTTGATGTTTTCATGCTTTTTCCTTTCTTATTTCTTTTTTTAGGCTTTATGTCCCGTCCGTATTTTTACTCGCGTCCGATGGTTTTCTTTTCTTTTTTTCATGGAGCACCACAGAAAGAACTAGAGCTAACTACCGTAGAAGTTGCGACCGCTGATAGTTCAGAACGCACTAATACACTTTGTTTAGCTGTGCCTTTAAAATTAGGCCATTCTCAGTATGATATTTCTAAGTATCACAGTAAATGAAAGTTCATTCACACGGCTTAGTTAAGCTTTTCTGTTCCTCGCCATTCCAATGTCGCACTTTCAATATAGCATTCCAACTTTCTCAATTGCTTCAGTGAATGCTTCTATTTCAACCTTTAAACTCAATACGTAATTGCCGACGAAGAGCATCAGATTTATTTTAAACATATCTTCCACCCAATTGCTCTCATAATTACAGTCGGCAACGCCGTAGACCTTTAGAAACATTTCAAAGCGATCACATTGCTGTCTGCACTAAGCCGGTTTCTTTAGGCAGGGGTGCTATGCAGGATGCCCCGAGTTTGGCGAAACTCGGGATCTTCACGAGCTCTGGCGACGCCCCAAGATGAAAGAACTAATGGTAACAAGACAAAGTTTGTCCGTCGGCACCTCCAGTTCATTGGTTTATCTAGATTCACTCTGGGTGGCTATCATCTCTTGGGCGTTGCCATATGGGCGGTCAACAAACTGGGGCTCACGTGATCATACGGTCGGTGCGTGGTCGTACCTTCTTTCACTTGTTTGTTGTTCCACCCAGTGCATTATAGGCACAAGCAAGTTATAAAATAAATGTATTTAGTACGATAATATTACTCACATTAATGTGGGTTATAAGCATTTTAAAGTTTACAAGATGTGCACTGAATGTGTATTAGACTAATTTGCCGTTTAATACGTTTCGCGTTATACCACGAGGGGACGCTCGCCCTCCTCTTTCTTCCTCTGGATAGGATTGGCGCGGCGATCGCTACGTGCTTGCGCTAGCATTTCCGAGCACAGATCGGTGTGCGCTGGTTTTCGCACTAGGCTTTCAACAGATCGCTCGTTGCTCCTTGTAATTCCTCTGTATTGAATTGGTGCGGCTCGCTACCTACTTGCGCTCCCCATTTCCGAGCACAGATTGGTGTGCGCCTGGTTTTCACATTGTGCTTTCAACAGATCTCTCGTTGCTTGCTCTAAAGTAAGGCTGCGAGACGAATGAGCGTCTGCTAGTGCAGTAGTGGTTTGCCACGCGCTTACCATGTAAGCACTCACGAATGCCGGAAA
Source organism: Dermacentor silvarum (assembly GCF_013339745.2). NCBI lineage: Eukaryota > Metazoa > Arthropoda > Arachnida > Ixodida > Ixodidae > Dermacentor > Dermacentor silvarum. Next base: position 349,925,665 of record NC_051154.1, on the reverse strand, counting down.
GCACTCATACAAGGGTCAGAAAACTACACTTTATTTTCCTTTACTTTGTGATGCACCTTCATACGGGTTAGCGCCGAGCGATGGCTTCTAACAACCGCAGGAAAGAGTCTTTGTACTGGGTAGCCCGAGCGATCCGTGGCTTCTAACAAACGCAAGAAATGGTCTTTGCAGCGTACGTGGCGGTTAATTGATTACCGCCACATCTATGCCAGAAATGACTCCAGCAGCGGTGCAGTTACCCTGTCACCACCGCTGACGAGGTGGTGATTCTCTTTTTGACAATAAATTTAATTTTTTTGCGTTTGAACGCTCGTGATGGGGTCCACAAACTTCACGCTGTGGTTGACTGTCTCCCAATGCAGATTGAGGCTCGCCTCGTCAGCATCCACTAAATTTGGAACACAGTTCTATGCGAGCCATGCGTTACTGCGAATAAAGGCCCCCGGTTGGACACTGGCTGCAATAATGGCTTGGTCTCGTCGGTCAACCTTGAAAAGTCGCAGCACTTCTGTGGTAGCGCAGACCATGCCGAAGACCCATGGTGCACGATCTTTCAACATCGCCGAAATTTTGGCGGCTCGGTGGAACGTTGTCGCCCTGCATCAGGCGGCCTCGATTGTACTTTCGCTTGCCCCGAAGGCACTCGTCAAATTGCGCTATCTTCCCGGGACCCCCGAGTGGAGGTCGCGCCAGCAGCTTGTCCATCATGACCTCACGGGCGTAGTTCTTCCAGTCGGCGATCAGGCGGCCTCGATTGTACTTTCGCTTGCCCCGAAGAAGGCACTCGTCAAATTGCACTATCTTCCCGGGAGACCCGAGTGGAGGTCGCGCCAGCAGCTCGTCCATCATGACCTCACGGGCGTAGTTCTTCCAGTCGGCGATGGCATGCGTCGATAAAGGAAACAAGTCGCTAGTCATCTCCTTCACCAGCCACACATCTACGCCATTGCTCACGCAGTACGTGAGCCAAATCACTCCCCGCCTAAAGAGGTGGACGTTCGAACGGCAGAGGCGGTCTGTGTTGTCGAAGTAACTTCCTTCGCCTCTCTGCCCATACAGTGCAGCGGTACCGTGTAACTGCAAAGACTGCTTTCGGCATCTGTTGCACCGGAAGGCAGCCTGGCGTCCATTCTGAGTCTTCCTATACAATGTGACCACTACAATGGGACAAACCAACCACAGGTTGGCTGGTCGGGTTGGAACCCTAGGTGCTTGCAGGTGCCCCAGTACTCCGATGACGCCGCCGGACCTGGCCTAGCGCTGGGACACGGTGGACGCACGGCGCTTGAAGCCGGAGAGAGCCGAAGCGATCGCACGAACTCTTCCTCTGCAGCCTAGTCACACCAATCTGTGCTCCGAAAGCATAATTTGCCCGCCACGCTGTCTCCGCAGACGAGAGATTTCGCCTAACTCGCTACACAGCCAGCGCACTGACGTATTGGAAAGGCGAAAATGACGTTGAAACTCTACGTCGGTCATGTAGATGAACGGCTCCAGGCGGTATATTTACGCTTGCTGTCGCTGGATGGGATCACACAGGCTGCTGCTGCCGCTGCCATGCTCCCGAGTTCAACTCGGGGGGGGGGGTCGCGATGTACGAGTTTGGCACGAGTTCGCCTGTCAATAAAACTATAGGTCACGCCCCACGCGAGGCATGTAACTTGTGCGCGCACCCACCACAGTTGAGCCACGCCCAACTTATTGTTCGGCTTCAGCGACGCGGTACTGAGTAGAGAGGCATCAACAATCTTGACCGCCGAGATAAAACACGCACAACGCACTGTCATCGGCGATGTACTGAGCACCGACTATCGCTGGCTTATACATAGGCGTATATCTTCTCGGGCTGTGATGGCTCCACAACATGGTTTCATTGCCTGCACTGTGGCGACGTAGCAAACAGCAAACAATTATCGGAACGTCACTGTAGCTACTTGCAAAGTGTCGATGCACCGTGGTGGACGACGATGCTGGGGTGTGCGTAGTGTTTTCTAACGACAACGTATCGCAGCAGTCATTTGAGATGACTGATTTGTCATCGGCTAATATATGTATCGGAGCGGTAGTGTCGTTAACATGGTCACCCCGCTTTTCTAGACCCATTACGATGACATTTCTACATCACAAGCACTGCACACTAAACAGTTGCAACTCCTTCCTGCGTTCGAAGTCTCATTTCATAACTGCAAAACTAGAGCCCTCACCTGCCAAAATGCGATTGTTTCGGTGTCGTTACGATATTCATCTGCGATCGCTGTTAGCTCCAGCAGAAACAATCGGCAAGCACTTTGGAGTGCACAGTACACTCAATATACTGCGTATGTGCGCACAGAGGCACCTTCACTGGGCAAGCGATGAAAAGCAATTAATTGTGACGCTGGGCCGGTCGCTGCTTCTTCACAATGCATCACGGAAGCTTCGCGCACAGAAATAAACATGGTACCGTAAAGCCATTTGCAGCGACATCCGTTGCTCCTCTTTCTATGGCTAGAGTCTCGTTTTCCGTTGGTAAAGCGGCGGTCTTAATAGTCTCAATGAAGCGCCTGCGGTGAACAGCCATGCCGCGGCGATGCGTTGCCCTTCCCGTAATAGACAGGGAATGGTCAGATCATTGTCATGACTGACTTAATCGAGAATAGCACTGCAGCGCCCCTGGCGACTTCTCACCGTATGAACTCCCTCGTGCGTGCGACCCTCTAGAATGTATCCGCTTGTAAGCTGTCGCCTCACTGTCGCCACTCACGGCAAAAAAGTGCAAAACCCAATAATTCGCTCGATCTCCGTTTGTCATAAAAAATTTATAGCATTCGAAACGAAAAACCGATACGTTAGGAAATAAATTGTTCGTTATTTTATTTATTGTCTGTTAAAGTATTCGATTGAAGGAAAGTGTAGGTGTAAGAATGCACAGCATGTGCCCTGTTCGCATTCGACGGAGGATAGAAAGATAATGCCCGAAAGAGGAGGCACGCCCTTGACGCGCCCAAGAAAGGCGTGGCAAGCGGCTCACGACAAGTGTGCAGATAGACAGCGGGACAGTCACGGTATTGCTAAATTGCGATAATACGTTGATAACAATACGCGGCGCTGGCGCGTTTCGTTGTGCAGTCTACTATGCTTGAAACGCCGCGCAGGGTGCGCTCATGTTGTCATACGCGTCTTTATCTCGACATTTCTTTTTGGCCCGTTGTTCTTGCGCTTTCCTTGCTATCTCCGTTCACTGACTGCCATCGAGCAAACTCGGGTAAAACTCGTGCGAACGAGAAACTCGGCGCATCCTGCATAGCACCCCAGAAGTGAAATTCCACGCTGAAATGTTGAGCGGCAACGGAGCCACTGTGGAAGACGACGAACGCGTGAGCAGTAGCACGAGCGCGTTCGCGCGGTCGCTCCGAGGGGCGCCTACCCTTTCCCCTTGGCCGCCTTATCAAGCGCACACCACGTCACGCACTACGTCATACATTCGCAAATACACATCGTTTTAGACAACAGGGGGTTAAATCGAGCTCCGACGCGAGCGGCGATATACGTTTGTTTTTGGTGTTGGCTCTTTTACTTTTTCCGCGCGAACGCCATAATATCCCGGATCCAAGCCATAGACAGCTTCGCTGAAAAACAAGAACGACAGAAGTGCTCAAAACACATCAGTGACAAACTTGACGGCTGTCAGGCACGGAGACTGCACTTCTATTTGCTACACCCAACAGAGTGCCATGACCAGTATGAAAAGTTAGGCTATTATTGCGCGCATAAAGAAACAGCCTATCAAGGAGGAGGAAATAACTTTATTGTGTCCCTGAGGAACCTCTCCCCACCCACTCTTGGTTTAGTGGTCGGCAGTAGTCGGCAGGGGTCGCGGGCCGCACCCACGTTGGGACGGGAAGCCCGTGAGCCTCCTCCCTTTCGTGAGCCCTCTGGACAGCCCGGAGCTGGGTCTGGTGGTCATCGCTTCGGAGGGCGTCCGCCCAGTCTTCTTCTTTACTGAACATGGTGCCGCTTAACGCGAAGCATTGCCAGAGCATGTGCGCTAGCGAGCAGTATGATTCGCCACAATCCGGACATTGCGGCTCTACCTCTGGTGAATAAAGGCTCAGTCTGCCTCTCAAGGGGAACGACCCTGTCTGAAGCATTCTGAATATCGATGACTGTGGTCTATTGAGTTTAGCGTGGGGGAGCGGGAGGGCCCTCCTCGACAGCTGATAGTGCGTTGTTATTTCGTTGAAGGTAAGCAGCGGGTCTCGGTGCTCCCCTCCCTCCCCGCTACTTCGCTCGCCACGATCGCCGCGGTGCGTGAGTCCTCGCGCGCGGTCGTGCGCCAGCTCGTTGGCGTTGGTAAAGTCCCTCGTGGCCGAGGACGGCCGCCGCTTCCCGCGATATGGAGCCCGAGGCGAATGCTCTGGCCGCCGATCGCGAATCTGTGTACACGTAAGGACGTTCGGGGTCCCTGATTGCCATGACTATTGCCACTTGTTCGGCCACTTCGGACGTTACCCCCCTTGACTGATGCCGCGTTAATGATCGTCCCATCCCAGCGTATCGAGACGGCCGCGTACCGGTCGCTGCGCCCATACTGGGCCGCGTCTACAAATGCCGCCAGTCCCGGGCAGTTGGCGGTCGATTTCAGTAGTGCTCGGGCCCTCGCCTTTCGGCGCCCCCTCGTTGAATTGCGGGTGGACGTTTCTCGGAAGCGGTTCTACCTTGAAAGTGCCCCTGACCGCCGCGCTGAGCGCGACCTTGCGTGCGTTGCACTCTGCCTCTGCATTTATGCCTGCTTCTTCTAGGATGCGTCTGCCGGCCCTGGTGGTCGACAGCCGCACGACCTGTGCCTTGGTCTGTGCTTCGATGATTTCTGCTTGCGAGTTGTGGACCCCTAGCTGATCGAGCCGCTCTGTGCTTGTAGTGATCGGAAGACCTAGCACCCTTTTGATGCTCTTGCGCATCAGTGTCTCTATCTTGGCCGCGTCTCTCTTGGTCCATTTTAGCGCCGAGGCTACGTAATTTACGTGACTCATGAGGAAGGCGTGGTAAAGTCTGATGAGATTGCTCTCGCTGAGCCCTCCCCTGCGGTTGGTCACCCTGGGGATCAGCCGGAGCATGTTCTCCGTTTTGGACGTGAGTTTCATGACCATTTGCGTGTTACCGCCTTTAGCCTCAATTAGCAGCCCCAGGATTCTTATAGTGTCCACTCTGGGGATCGGCTGGCCGTCGGCATTAGGCAGAAGTGCGCAGCCCAGCATTAATGTTACAGCCTTCCACAGCAGCCCACACCCAATACAATTATACCCCTAAACTGCTCAATGCACTTTGAGATGACAAATCAGAGAGCGCCACAAAGATATAAGTACGTGAAATAGGTGGTTATCGGTTGTGGCCTCTGGCCAATCGGCCACAACAGCGCGTTCCAACGCTTACCCGCGTCTGCTCGAGCGGCTCAGATATGCATAATTATGTTCGTAACACTGCTACCACCTTATCGTAGAAATTTCTTCTTATGTCGCCAGCTGCGACGGCTGCTTAGTTTTTGTGAATCGACTTACGCCTACTATTGGCCCACGCACAGAAGTTCGCACCTGTGCTACCATTACTTATACACGCTTTTTTACAAGCAAGCTTGCAGGCATCGCAAGCTTGCTCATCTTACGAACACTTTAGCTTTGTGAATACGCTTTTTTCGTAAAATTTTCTTGCGCCACAATTTGTGCGTAAGTTCGCTTAGTGAATTACGCCCCGTGTCCACTAAAGGTGGATACACACGCGAGGGCAAAATCCCGCCTGCTCCGCGGGCCAAACAGTCACGTGATCACTTGAATCCGGCGCAGCCGAGTTAGGTCGCATTCCCACAACCGGAGCGCCGTTTGCGGAATCCGCGTGCTTACTCTCGACTCGAACGCTTATTAGCAGCTGCGCGTTTGCATACTCGGCGTGCTCTATATTCCATAGCGCTGTGAATCCCTCAACAAGAGCCGAAAAAGTGACGGTTGTCTCGTCACTTAGCATTTTCTTATGCACCTCACTAGTGTTGCGGTCACGCAGGCTGCGCGGTCTGAGTAAATAGAAATGCGCGCGCAACCATGACTCGCCTTTCTCGCTGCACCACAGCAAAAGCACGTGCGGTCACTGCTGCACAACAACACACGTGGCTTCAAGCCGACAACAACGCCATCGTAGCCCCGTCAATCTGTCCAATGTGGACAGATTTGACGCTGACTACGCTAAATTGACGTCCGACGACCGCCAAAACGGACGGATGGAAATACCGGCGAGGATTTTCAATCCCGACCGCGAGCGGAGGAGGCCGGAATGGGCGAGGGCGGCACGTTTTGATGACGCGCACGTCACGTGATACGCCATCCGCTGCGAAAATTCTTCCTCCGCCCGGTCGTGTGAATGCATCTTTAAGGCGGATACACACGCGAGGGCAAAATCCAGCCTGCTCTCCGCGGGCCAAACAGTCACGTGATCACTTGAATCCGGCGCAGCCGTGTTAAGGCCGTTTCACATGGCGTGATTTTCACACAGCGACACAGCGAATTCCGTCGCTCAGCGACCGCCGCGACGCCGCGGGCTCTCCGCGACGGGATTCCAACATGTTGGAATTTCCGTCGCTGAGTCGCAGCGATCGGCGCGATGTGGGCGGAGCAACGTGACGTAACAGAAAGCGCCGTCGAAATAGGCGCTTTATTGTTTTACTGCGTGTTGGAAGCTCAGCGGAGCAATATCGCGCACCAGTTTCAATGATGTTTTAACAGAGCGTATCCACCAGCGCCTGTGGCTCAGGAGCTTCATGTACAATTTTTGTTTTCTCTAGCTCACACAATTTGTTTAAAATGAGAAGCTGCACGCAATCCAGGTCAGGAGCAGACGCCGCCTTCAACATACGGCAGTACCCACTTGATCGTCACCGTCGTGAACCTCTTATCGCTACAAATTGTGCCAGGTGCTTACACACTCAATGGTCGCTTCTTCTGCAGAAGCATATACTCCTCCAGGAGAAGATTTGTGGCTTCGATATATTACCCGCAACAACGGGTAATAAACGAAACCGCGCCGCACTAGCCGCACGCTCATACTTGCTGTGTTGTGCAGCGTTTTCACTCGCCGCGGTTGCAGACTAAGCGTTCGTAAAGTCTCAACGCTTTTAAACTTTAAAAATAGTGTACTCATTCTATTTTCAAATATTAATAAAAAATGTTAATATATGGCTAGTTTCCACGTTGTTTTTATTGAGCGATGGAGGCTTGGATGCTTCGTGAGCAGGGGGTGACCTTCGGCGTCGCTGCGACGGAAATCGCGCTGTCACAGACGCATGTGAAAGCTCTCAGCGAAAATCGCTCTGCGACGTGCGCGGCAGAACGATTTTTTTCGCCCCAATCGCGCCATGTGAAACAGCCTTTAGGTCGCATTCCACAGCAGGAGCGGCGTTTGCGGAATCCGCGTACTCACTCTCGACTCCAACGCTTATTAGCAGCTGCACGTTTGCATACTCGGCGTGCTCTCTATTCCATAGCGCTGTGAATCCCTCAACAAGAGCCAAAAAAGTGACGGTTGCCTCGTCACTTGTCGTTTTCTTGCGCACCTCACTCATGTTGAGGTCACGCAGGCTGCGCGGTCTGAGTAAATAGAAATGCGCGCGCAACCATGACTCGCCTTTCTCGCTGCACCACAGCAAAAGCACGTGCCATCACTGCTGCACAAGAACAACACACGTGGCTTCACGCCGACAACCCGCCATCGTAGCCACGCCAATCTGTGCAATGTTGAGAGATTTGACGCTGACTACACTAAATTGACGCCAGACGACCGCCAAACGGACGGATGGAAATACCGGCGATACGGTACCGGCGAGCATTTTCAATTTCTGAAGGATGTCGGACTCACACCTTCTTCCGACAAAACTAACTTCGTAGTACTGGGCACGAAGGCAGCCCGTTCTGCCTCGAAATTTTCGTTCACCTTTGATGGTGAGCAAATAACTCAGCAAGACACTGTTCGAGTTCTAGGCATCTACATCGATGCAGATGGTGGTGCAACAACATGGCTTCGCAACATCACTCGGACCTGGCATCAAATACTCCACCTAATCCGCCGCATCGCGTCCAAGAACTGGGGCAGTGAGGAGCGATCTCTCCGTCGTCTCGTGACTGCTCTACTAATCTCACGTGCTGTATATGGCTATAACTTCTACAGTCTCACCCAAAAGCAACGAAAAAAAACTGGAATCTCTCAACCACGAAGCCATGAGGGTTGTCACCGGCCTGCCGCGTTTCACACCCTTACACCGCCTTGCCCAAATGGCCCAGATGAATCCGATCGAGGCAATAGCCGAGGCTGCGAGGCATTCACAACAGTCCCGACTAAGAGCCACGATATCCGGTCGCAGCATCCTTTCGCTTCTTCATCTGCCAGTCCCCTCAGCGCCTCTGCCCTCCTTCCCTGCTCCGTGGGACCATCCCCTGACCGGGGACTTTGCACCGATTCCCCAAAACGTGAATGCCAATCACGCAGAGAGGCAGTTGTCTTACGCAAGGCGGCATGAGGCAAAAGTTCGCGACGCTCCTCCCCATCACCACGCTGTCTACACCGACGCCGCCCTCAGTGACGAAGCTTCAGCCATAGCCTACTATTGCCCACGCACCGCCACGGCCTACTCCTCCTGTCGTCCTGCCTGCAACGACCCATTAACGGCAGAACTGGCTGCGATATCCGCTGTATGCGACGCCGTCCTCAAGCCTCCTTTCGCAGCCTTTACTCATCACACTGTGTACACAGACTCACAGGCCTCCATTAAGGCCTGCGCCCGGCTGGACTCGCGCGATGGTGCTGTTCACTCAATACACCGGGCGATCCGAATCGCCGACGAGGCTGGCCACACTGTCCGCCTCGCATGGGTACCAGGTCACGCTGGGGTCGCTGGCAACCAAATGGCCGACTCTCTGGCAAGGGAGCTTCTTTCCTGCCCCTCAAAGACGCGTCCACAAGTGCCTGACGACCCATACCCCATCGACCCGGACACGGTCCTGGCGGAGGCGAAGGCTGCTCGAAGGGCCGCGCTCCGGAACATCCTCCCGGAAAATCCTACGCCCCTGCCGGGGAAGTTTACCCGTGCTGAAGCCACACGCCTGCGACGCATCGTCACGGAGACAGCAGTGACACCAGCCCGCCGCGCCATGATGCGCCTCCAGACCTGGCAATCAGCCACTTGCCGCTCCTGTCCAGGGAACCAGCTGCTGGATCAGAATCACATACTCTGGGGCTGCTCGGATCTCGCCGAGCACCGGAGAAGAGCGATAGCCACCCTACCTCCTACTCTGAGGTCTCAGGATTCGGACGCCTGGCGCCTTCCCACTGGTCCCCCCCGAGAGACGGCGCCTCATATTCCAGTCGTTACTTTAATTTTTACAAGAGTCAAAAATGATGAATAACATATGAACCTCCTCCTTTATCCCTCCCCCCGCCCTGATGGATTCATTTCCTGGGGGCGGAAACTTTTTATGATTATTTTAATAAACGTTCCAACAACAACAACAACCATCCGGACCACGAGCGGAGGAGGCCGGACTAGGCGAAGGCGGCACGTTTTGATGACGCGCGCGTCAGGTGATACGCCATCCGCTGCGAAAATTTCTCCTCCGTCTGGTCGTGTGAATGCACCTTTAAGGTACGCTGAGATCGAAGTCGCTGCTCTTTGAAGCATCGCGCCCTTCTGAATTAATTAAGACGTTTTACACCTGACGTGGCGTACAGATGTCGTCTGCGTACATTTATACCTGGACATTACTTGATATGCGTTCCACGAGGCTGATCCGAACAAGGTTGAATAGTGCAGGGCTCAAGACGCCACCTTGGGAAACACTCCGATGTGTGTACTGTAGAGAGGTCGGGCTGTGATCGGTGTACAAAAACGAAGACCTCATGTGTAAGTAGCTGCTGGCCCAGTGATACACTCGACCACCAAGGCCAACCGATTCAAGAGCATCAGGTATGGCGTCATGAGACACATGGTGTTAAGTTCCTTTTACATCAAGAAATATGGCGACGGAAAACAGTTTACTTATCTTTTGATGTTTTGTCAATGGAGCAACGGAGACGTCAAAGTTCGCCCATAGGAGTTGGATAAACGTTGTAGACGTTCCAGGTACCACTCCAGTCTAACGAGCTTCATTCGCTCCAACATCCCTACGCAACTAGCAAGCGCGATTGGGCGGTATGACGTGAGCTCTAAACCAGACTTGCCAGGTTTGAGGAGTGGTATACCAGGTGGCTGGTCTTCCTTCCATTTATGAGGAACGTTTCCACCCCTCCAGGATACGTTTAATATGTCCAGCATTTCGCACCCCTTTCGCCGAGGTGGCACAAGACGCGGGGCGATTTGCCATCTGGTTCGACCGATAACACAATGCAAGAGTCACATGGGGCTCCTCAGTGGTGAAAGCCAGGTCCATGCGTGAATCCCGTCAATGTGGAATGCTATTAGTAGCGAAGAAGCTTGTGCAAGTAGATTGGCCGGCAATCCTCGCACAGAAATATCCCGCACCTCCACCAATAATGTTACGTGCAGGTGATGCACACGGCTATTTGCAATATATTTACACGTAGGTCAACGGTGGCCAAGACGGCGACCCTATATCAATCGCGAACAGGTCGTCTTTCTCCTTTTCAGTGCAGCCACACTGTGGTGGCAGTTCCGTATAAATATTGTGCTACTTCAATATCCTGTCGATGTTCCAACCTGCCTCATCCCCTCGGCCGCACAACATATCGTATAGGTTAGTTCCGGCTAGGAAAAGCGCCAAGGCTTTGTAAGGAAGGTGCTGTTCGTCAAATACACGTATACGCCTCGCACCGTTCTTATATGACACAGAGGTTTGAGGTAGTTTAGGGATTCACAATACTGAGTCCACCCTTGAGACTTCAGTTAATCAATGCGACGCTGTATCTCCTTTTGCGTGCGCCGGGCTGTCCTTAGATTATGGATGGACTTTATACGTCGGTATCTTCGATCGACAAACCAATTAATCGCCTGAAGTCACCCCCACTCCACGTCTGATTCTGCGTTCCTTACTGATAACATCAGCGTGCACATAGCAAGAAATCTGAGCCGGTGGCAGGAGCTGATGTCAAGAAACTGAAACAAAACTTATTGATGCGTTTTTATATACCCACGAAATTGCCTCGCGCCAGACAAGATAGCATATCCAACCCGACCCTTCTTTTACAGCGAAGCTGCTAGCCTCTAGTTGGTCGGGATTTTTCGTGTCCGCGTGCGCGGCTCTCTCTCACACAAAAAATGTGGGCCGATCCCGGAGACAGTAACAAAGAAGCGCTCAGTGTGCTGCTTCTCCAAGAGGCATCACATGAGCCCATCAGTTGACATCAACACTTGACGAAGACGTCATCGCGCGACGTCACGTTTTACGTGATGACGTCATCAGATTACGTCGCCAGACGATAACGAATTACAATCCGAAGATAACATTTCTGCAGCTTGTGTATAAGTCACGCTTTACGAATTCTCTCACGCTATTTACTCCGAGATATTCAGTTAGCTGAATAACGCACTTGCGCTTTGCGGATGTCCTAGGAGATGAACGATGCATGCTGCACTTCCGCACATGTGGCACGTATGTGTCTGGCATTGATGCGTGGGCGCTCTGTCCATTGCATCTGTCGAACAGGGTGTGCTGCGACTGTAATCGACATTGTGGCGAACACTGTCCAAAAACAGTACCTCCTCTTAGCGGCCGCGGCCACTCGGACAAACTTCAAACGGCAGCTGAAAAAGGGCTTTGTCGTTGCGCTTCCGCGTAACAGGAATATGTTTTCTCGTATAATGTCACGTGGTCGTGACGGTGAAGAAAACCGTCGCAAAACTATGAATGACGAAACAGACTTTTTATTGGGCGAACCTTTGCCCAGAAAAGCAAGTTACACTCGAAGCAGAATAATAGCGGCAAACTCAGTCGGCGACCATCGAAATCTGATCAGCGGCGAAACGCATTGGCTTTTATACATGAGTAAACGAAGGTTCCAGAGTAATCCCTGGTGCCCGCGTGTCTTCCAGAAAGTACTTTAGACAATTCGCGTCGCTAATACAATCAGATTACATAAGGGTCGGTGACAACAGACAACTGATAGAAGCATCGATTACGTTCAAGAAACTTCCGATACATTCAGGCGCGTCCTGCGCCGAGTGATAACGTTTAACATTTGTTAGTCGGTGAAAGATAAGTACACGTGACAATATTCAAATTACAATTCGTAGCTATCATGCATGTCTACAGCTTTTGTGTAAGTCGTACTTCACGAACTCTCTGACGCAATTTACTTTGGTAAATTCAAATACTGTACTTTCCGGTGTATAAGATGCGTTTTTTTTTCTGAATTTTTCGTAGGTGCGTCTTGTAGAATGGTGCGACTTATGTACGCTCTTTTTTTGTTTTCCGGAAAAGCTGCCATCAAAATCGGATTCAATGTTATGGCCACACGATGCGCGCTGGTTGACTTAACTGCAGCTACGGGTTCTGTGCACGCAATCGAGGTGGCGGGTACGTTCTTCTCGTGATCGAGTTCCCGAGCGCTGTGCGAGAAGAACGGAGCAGCAACGCAAGCGGCGGCACGCAGGCCGACTGCGAGTTGGGCGACCCCGCATTCGTCGCATATGAAGATTGCTCTGCTGCTGCATCTGCTGCAGATTGTTAATATACGGCGCGCCGCTGCGCAAACAACGCAGTTGCTACGAGTACAAGCCGCACACCTCCCTCCCACGCTGCCTGTCCGCTTTCTTCCTTTGGGCATAAAGAAATTCAAGAGGGGACACTCAGCAAAAACTGGCAACAGGAAATGCTTCACCATACGTCACGATATAGTCATAGAGAAAGAATTTCAACAAGAGGGGACACTCCCATTGAGCCCAGCGGTTCAATTGACTGCAGCACGCCAAGCGGTGGGCATAAATCACTTCCGGTTTCGGTTTCGGGCGCGCGCATTTTGAATGCAAGCTAGCACGCTGGCTGCCCCCCCCCCCCTTTTTTTTTTGCTCTTCGTGCGGAATCGGTTTATTTGGTAAAAATGATTGCGAACGGTCTCGTCAAGTCCCATCGAATCTGTGCCACGTGCGATTTCACAAAGTAGACGCAAGACCTTTTGTGAAAAATACCCGCCGCGGTTGCTCAGTGGCTATGGTGTTGGGCTGCTGAGCACGAGGTCGCGGGATCGAATCCCGGCCACGGCGGCCGCATTTCGATGGGGGCGAAATGCGAAAACACCCGTGTACTTAGATTTAGGTGCACGTTAAAGAACCCCAGGTGGTCCAAATTTCCGGAGTCCCCCACTACGGCGTGCCTCATAATCAGAACTGGTTTTGGCACGTAAAACCCCACAATTTCTTTTCTACCTTTTGTGAAATGTGGAAATATTTATTTTGCTCTATATAAAAGCTCGTTCTGCAGTTTGTGCGTTCATCCAACATTGTGACCCCAGGTAAGCAGTAGTTCCCGTATGAAGCTACACCGGACGGCACCAGCTGAAAAAAAAGTAAATTACAAGCATGTTACATTTACAAGCACGTAACAGCATGTTACAAGCATGTGTCATTTTGGTATTTAGACATAGGAATACTGTGTGTAGAGGCGAAATGTGCGAAAGCGGTCAATGGGCGGCATTACAAACAAAAGAAATTCGCTTTTACATACATGGCGTAGAAAATATCCAACTCAACCCAAACAATACCATAAAATATGAAAACATCTGATTTCCAAGCGTTCCCCCATTTCCGGCCATTATTTCCTGCACTTTGGCCGCACAAATACACGGGCGACTTCGCGTTTCCAAAACTTGGCCTCGGGCGACGCGACGGTATACGCTACTTACACAGACGGACGCAACAGAGGCTCCCAGCCGGACCATGCTAGACGTTCGCAGAATGTCTTCTATTCACACGCGACAAATGCGTGGCTGCAAAGCCTGTTTTCAGTCCTTTAGAAGACGGAATTTTCGAATGACAAGTTTCTGATATGTTCCTCGGCGTTATCTTTTGCGCGCTCATCCGGCGCCAGCAACACCCTCCCATTAAAGTCCCTATATAAGAAAAGTACCGCCATCCTTTGATCAACGCCGCTTCTCTCTCTCCTGTATCTCCGATTGGACAATGATAGCGCGCGCTTTTCTTTTCTTTATATTTTGTTTTTTTCCACCTCAGAGCCATGTCGAAAGTCCTCTGCGCAGCCGCAGTCACTGGCAGCGGCGCGCGCTCGGCCTGAAAGCTTCAACGTAGACTTTCTAGGGGCGCTACCATCGACTTGCCTTTCGCAAGCAAAAAGTAAAGAAAAAAGCATGCGCTATAGGAGAGGAGGCGGCGGAGGAAAGAGTAGATGGCGGTACTTTTCTTATATAGTGACTTTACTTCCCATATGTTATCACTCTTGGCAATCGCCCATCGCGTTTTCAACAGGCGTGAGTACCGAAAGAAGGTATATGTTGTTGCGGGGCCACAAAAAACGTCACAAACTTGTCCCTCTTATGTCATATTCGGCTAGCCGTCTTAGAGCGCTCTGGTAGCGCTACAAAGGTCATGTAAAACGGTTACTAAGCGTTACTATTTGCAGAAAAGGGTCCCTCTGTTGATAACGAAGCAGGATCATCCCTTCCATACCCGGTTATTGTCGTAATACAGCTTTAAAGTCGTTTTTCACCACTTTTGTAGCACGACCAGAGCGCTCTGAAACGACCATTCGAAGATGCCATAAGATTCATTACACGCCAAACTAACTTTATCACCACGGCCGAGCTGTTTTTCGCTAACTGCGTCTTAAGTCTCGGTCCGTGCCGTAAGCCTAATTGCGTCGTAAACTGTGAAACAAGATTTCTCAACTTGCCGTAGTCTAATAGTGCAGTGGTGTCTTGTCCCAGTGCAGAAGGAACACAAGAATATGCCGAGAGCCCAATAAACCAGGTTATATTAAAAAAAAAAAGGATACAGACAGGTCGCTGCGCGCGAGCGCTCAAACGCGCGCGCAGCCGTCCTCGCTGGCTTCGGGGGAGTGTCTGGCGGATGACGCATGCATCTGGCGCGTCACTGGCCTGTCGCTATGTAAGGCACGAAAAATGAGTCGCAAAGTTTAAGTTCATTTATACGCAAAACGTTTTAGTTTAAAGAGTTTAAAAAATAAATCAATGTCTTAAAGCACTGCACGAGCCTGATTTTTCGGCCCGAGCCCGGCCCGGGCCCGCTTTACGAGGCCCGAGCCCAGCCCGGGCCCGTAATACAAAGCCCGAGCCCGGCCCAGGCGTACATGACCGAGACCAGCCCGGGCCCGGCCCGGCCCGGGCCCGTGGTTCCAAGCCCGGGCCCGACCCGGGCCCGTGTTACTGAGCCCGGACCCGGCCCGGGCCCGGGCGTTCATTACTAAGCTTAGTTACGGGCCCGTGCGCATGACCACGCCCAGCCTGTAAGAAAAAAAATCTTTTTTTTTTAGTTACAGATTGTACCGTATCTGTCAGCCTCACCTTCTCGAGGTTTGATCAGCTGCAGTATACAAGCAATAAAAGGCCGAAATCTTTGTTTCTCCCACGGGAACATCAGTAATCCGGCCCATTGCCTGTGCTACTATTCTTCTGGTGGTGCGCATGCACTTACCTTGATTTGTACGATATGGTTCTATGATGTCATTTAGCATGCAAACATACAGAGCATTTCATTGGACCAAATTTTTAAAGATTACCTGTGGCAGATAGCACAGTTATAATCCTTGATCTAAACTACTCGATGAGGCGGCCATTACTTCCACGAGAAATCAGAACGCCCAATTGAAGAATTAACATAATTACGCTAATGAACGTTTAATTAGTTATTTTAATGCACATCTTTCAATCTGCGAATTATAGCCACCGAGTTCGCAAGGCGTATCCACTTGGAACGAATTCTCAGGACTAAACCAGTTTCGAGATAATTTTCAAAGTTTCCGACGAAATCAATCAAATCAAATCAATTTATTGTCCAGTTTACACGCTGGACGGTCATTTTGGACTAAAAGCTACATATGTAGCTTGACGTGACCCAAAAGACCAGGCAAGGCAATAGTACAGCAAAGAGTGTGCACACAGGCACAATAATTCACATATATTTCCAGCTGTCGCTGGAATTCCTCATAGACGAAATAGCTATGAACGTAAAGACAAAGAATATTTGCGTCACGGCGAGTTAACAGAATTGGAAAAAGTTTTAACAGAATGCATTTTAAACAACACTACAATAACAATACTAGCTATACAAAACAATGCAACACCAGCTATACAACATAGCATGAGACTGAATTTTACAAGATCAACATTTGCTAAGAAAACGAAACAGGATTTACATTATATACTCAGAACCATACACAAAGGCAGAATAATGATACACTACCAGCGACCAAAGTGTCAGCTGAGTTCTTTCTTACTGAAATTACCGCCATTTTTGTATCTGTTCAAAGTGAATGGTAGGTTATGTATTAAAGACTGATGCTTATAGAGTGTTCTGAAGTATGGAACTGACCATATCTCAGGATTTCTTGTGTTCGCATTAATGCGACGACGCTCTAAGGAGGCTAATTGTTTTATGTAGTTCCAAGCTAATTCTGACATGGATGGCCTAATGGATGGTCAAAACGCGTAATTGAACATTTACCATAATTACGCGAATTAACTTTTTAATTCATTTTTTATGGCACATCTTTCAATCTACGAATTATAGCCGCTGAGTTCACAAGGCGATACACTTGGAACGAATTCTCAGGACTGAACCAGTTTCGAGATATTAATTTTCAAAGTGTCCGACGAAATGCATGGGCGTTCCATTTCACTTTTTGAGGAAAACGCTGTTTTATGCATTGAAGCACAAAAGTAACTGGCCTTAGCGCTAAAATAATGCCATAGTATCGACACTGGTAATAGTGCGATCGCAAAAGCGGTAACATGGACATGGTTTGAGGAGTGGTTCTTTGTATAATTTATTTGTCCTTACGCGGAAACAATGTTCGTTTTTGCGGAAAAGAAAAAAAATTAGCGCAGCTTGCACTGGCGGCGCAGTGCTAAAGTGACAGCGGAGATGATCGGCACCTAGCTAGTCCTGGCTTTTGGGCTAGACTAAGTACTACCAAGTCATCCCCAGCATATCCCGGAATTTATTTATTATTGATTGATTATCGATTAGCTATTGATTGGCTATTTATTGTCTATTGCAAGATATTGGCCACGTATTTGGGATAGGCTAAGCACTACAAAGTTATCCGAATTTATTGATTATTGATCCATTATAGATTAGCTATTGATTGGCTGTCGATTGGCTATCGTAAGGTATTGGCCACGTATTTGGGCTAGGCTAAGCACTACCAAGTCATCCCCAGCATTTTCGAGAATTTATTGATTATTGATCGATTATCGACTAGCTATTGATTGGCTATTAATTGTCTATCGATAGGCAATTAGTCCCCACCATTCTTAGCTAGACTTATCCAGGCTCAGCTTCGCTAGTTCACAGGTGTATGTGCCATTGCGCTTGGACCCTTTCTGCACTGCTGCCAGGATCGGCCCACATTTTTGGATTCAGCGGATACATTAGGCCCGGCTGAAACAGCTCCGCTGTTAAAAATGAAAACTTCATCTGTTTTACTATTTTCTTTGATAAGATAGTCATCTGATAAGATATACAGTCAAGAGAGCGGTGTGGATCTGAGAACAAACGGGGATAACCGATATTCTAGTTGACATTAAGCGGGAAAAATGGAGCTGGGCAGGCCATGTAATGCGTAGGACTGATAACCGATGGACCATTAGAGCTACAGAATGGATACTGAGAGAAGGGAAGCGCAGTCCAGGACAGCAGAAAACTAGGTGGGGTGATGAAGTTAGGAAATTCGCAGGCGCAAATTGGAATCAACTAGCGCAAAACAGGGTTAATTGGAGATCGCAGGGAGAGGCCTTCGTCCTGCAGTGGACATAAATATAGGCTGATGATAATGCTGACAGACCCGCCGGGGTGGCTCAGTCAGCTAAGGCGTTGCGCTGCTGAGCACGAGGTCGCGGGATCGAATCCCGGCCCCGGCGGCCGCATTTCGATGGAGGCGAAATGCAAAAACGCCCGTGTGCTTGCGTTGTAGTGCACGTTAAAGAACCCCAGGTGGTCAAAATTAATCCGGAGCCCTCCACTACGGCGTGCCTCATAATCAGAACTGGTTTTGGCACGTAAAACCCCAGAAAGAAGAAGATAATGCTGACAGTCACCTTGCACGTGTCACTTCAGCTTGGCACTGAATGCATTGAATCATGCAATGCATCACGGTCGCGTGTGCTCGAAGGCCTACTCAGGCCCTTCAATGAGCGGGCCCAAGTCTGGCCCGGGCCCGTGGCTTCAAGCCCGAGCCCGGCCCGGGCCCGCCGACAAACGCTTCGGACGGCCGGCCTGCGGGCCGGGCCGGGCCCGTGCAGTGCTCTACAATGTCTGTTAACTTAATTTCACTTTCTTTTTTTTTCGATGCTCGCGGCAGCTAACATTCGGCATAAATACTATAGCGTGACGTATGGTGACGCGTTTCCTGTTGCCAGTTTTTGCCGAGTGTCCCCTCTTGTTTAATTTCTTTCTCAATGCTATAGTATTGATGCCAAAGGTTGCATCCAAAAAAAAGTGAAATTAAGTTTACAGACATTGATTTATTTTTCAAATGCTTTGCCGCGAAAACTAAAACGTTTTGCGTATAAATGAACTTAAGCTTTGCGACTTATTTTCCTTGCCTTACCTAGCGACAGGCCAATGACACGCCAGATGCATGCGTCATCCGCCAGACACTTCCCCGAAGCGAGTGGCCGGGGCGGTTGCGGGCGCGTTTGAGCGCTCGGCCGCGGCGACCCGTCCATCTAATTTTTTTTTAATGTATCCTGGTTTCTTGGGCTCTCGGCGTGTTCTTGCGTTCCTTCTGCACTGGGACAAGACACCACTGCACTATTGGACTACGGCAAGGTGAGAAATCTTGTTTCAGTCTACGACACAATTAGGCTTACGGCACGAGACCGAGACTTAAGACACAGTTAGCGAAAAACAGCTCGGCCATCCTGGCGCAGTTAATTTGAGTTAATGAATCGTGCTGAGACATGTTTCCGACGCTTCCTAGGGGATTACTGTAACTTATTTCGGTTATGTTGAGGCACACTGGCCGCACAGCGCGCTGTGACACAGTTATCGATAAGCAGCTCGGCCGTGGTGACAAAGTTAGTTTGCCGTGTAATGAATCTTAGAGGGACAAGTTTGTGACGTTTTTTGTGGCCCCGCAATAACATATCCCTTCTTTCGGTATTCACGCTTGTCGAAAACGCGATGGGCGATTGCCAAGAGTGATAACATGGGAGAGTGTTGCTGGCGCCGGCAGAACGCGCGAAAGATAATGCCGAGGAACATATCAAAAACTTGTAATTCAAAAATTCCGTCATCTATAGGACTGAAAACAGGCTTTGCACCCACGCATTTGTCTTGAGTGCGAGTAGAAGGCATTAGAGCACTGCACGGGCCTGATTTTTCGGCCCGAGCCTGTCCACTTTACGAGGCCCGAGCCCAGCTCGGGCCCGTAATACAAAGCCCGAGCCCGACCCGGGCGTAGAGTCGCAATCTTTTTGAGGGTAAACACGGGCGCACGTGACTTTTTATATCACCAGCGCCGTCAGACGGCAGCCACAATATCTGCGCGCATGCTCTGGGAGGGTAGGCTCCTTTCGTGCGCATTACGTCATTGTAGTGCGCATCGTAAGTTTGTTATTGCGTGTGCTATATATTTGAAAATACTGCAAAACATAACTACAGGCTACACATTGTGCTGTAAGTTCAAGGTACAGCCACACACAACTGTAAAAAAAAGCGAAGATAATCTTTCACTTATGCAGCAGAAATCAAAGAATGACCACTAACCTAACACTATCTGCCGACATTACACCCCAAGGACTGACTAAAACTTGCACACATGTGACTTGCATACAATGCATGCACGTTAACACCGGCTCTTACCTCATGTACTTGTACAAGTTGGCTGAGGTCATCTTTGAAGTAGGACACCACAAGGGGTATAAGACCGACCGATGCAGCATCCTTGTCACCGAAACTGGTCTCTGCTTGCGTTATCTTCAAACTCCACTCGAGCACTGCGTCATTCCCCGTGTTTGAGTGTAAGAACGATGTAAGCAGCAGCACTACATCTCTCAGTACGTTGCTCAGCTTTCCATCCAATTGCACCCCTGCAAATATTAAAAAAAGTGGTGCAGAGAATAAAATGTGATTATGTACCCATATATTTCATACAAATGGAAGAATAAAGAGCAGGGCACATTGGTGCATCATAGAAATACTTGTAGAGGCATAAGCCTGTTATATTTCTTGATCTTTTAGCCCACCTGTGTTATCATCTGCATCAACACATGATTTTGCTGCATTGTGTTCAATCCATGGTTGAATGTTTAGTTGAAAGTCAGCACCTGTGCATATTTCCAACTGCATACCTGCCAACCTCGCAACATAATAATGTGGGATACTGCGCCGCACTAGGGTAGGGGTGTAAAAAAAGTTTTCACCCACCCCCCACACAAAAAAATTTTTTTGTTTGCCGCTGTGCGAAACGGCGCACGTGGTACAAAGTCCATACCTGTCACGACTCCGCGAAGTGATAAAGTACAGAAACTCAGTCGTGTATGATCTCAGAAATACTTGCAAGCACCATATTTTTTGCTGTATAAGACGCAATTTTTTTTCTGAATTCTTCGTCGGTGCGTCTTATAGAACGGTGCGACATATCTAAGTTTGTTTTTTTTTTCTGGAAAAACTTCCGTCAAAATTGGATTCAATTTTATGGACAAGCGAAGCGCGCTGGTTGACTTAACTGCTCCGGCGTCTGTGCACGATATCGAGGTGCCGGGTTCTTTTCGTGATCAAGTTCCCAAGCGCCGTGCGAGAAGGACAGAGCAGCAACGCAAGCAGCGCCAGGACGACCGGGAGTCAACCGACCTCAAAGTCGTCGCATATGCAGATCGCTATCAAGATACAGCACGCGCCGCTGCGCAAACTACGCAGTTGTTCCCCGAGTACAAGCGCCCCCCCCCCACTCTTAGCGGGAAGGCGCTTGCGCGCCTTCCCGCTTTCCTCCCTTGTGCGCCATTCAGCTAACAGTCGCAGGCTTTCACTTGCACATACAGCATACGGTGCGCGGGGACAATGTTATCGCCCTTGGACTTTATACGGAACATCACGGCAGCCACGACGGCACAAATGCGCCTGGAGTAACAATATATGCCACTCATACGCTTGCGCGTGACCCGCGTTCACCGAGTGAAACGTCACTGTAATTTTTTTTAAAGATCGCTTACCGAACGAACAGCTGTGTCTTATACACCGGTGTGACTTATATACGTCTTTTTCCGGAAAAACTGCCGTTTTGAGAGGGGTGCGTCTTATACAAACGTGCAAATTATAGACCGGAAAATACGGTACTTATTCTTGGGTTTTGAAAGTGCCATCGATCGTTCGAACTAAACTCGGGGAAACAAAGAGTAGTTCGGCATTCGCACTTCACTCAACAACCTGACAAAGCCAACTGAAGCCTAGTGCACTAACGGTCATATAACGACTGGATTGCTAAAAACACTCGACCCAGCCTGAGACGAGCCAATCCGAAAAATCCAATATGGCACCGCCTGTCGGCTGCTCGCGTTCGCGGTGGTGCTCGCGGCCGCTACCACGATTCACGGTGCATGCTGGTGACGAACTGCTCCCGCGCCGCTTTTCTGCATGGATATATTACATGCCGTAAAGAAAAAAAAAGTGGCGGCCACTTTTCGGGAGATTTGAGGTCGCATTCGTACAATCGGGAGATGCGAGAAAAATTCGGGAGGCTCCCAAACAATTCGGGAGAGTTGGCAGGTATGCAACTGTCCTTCCTCCTTCCTCTCGTGCTGTTATATGCCCCCCCCCCCCCCATTCTATTTCCTACAAAAACCCAAACAGTCCAGTCCTGCTATCACTGACCAATTCACAAGCTAGAGGGCAGGTTTGCAGACTGTGGGTCTACATAACCTATATTCTTGCGTTATCGAGACCTAAGTGGCTTTCTCTTTACCCAACAGCTTCCAAACTCTGTATGCTTCAGCATGCTTTAACTGTGCTGCATAAACATTGATATATATGTGGTTTTGCATACACTAATGCACGGGGCAATTTTCACCCTACAACTTCTACTGCCTCATTTCACAGGCTTCTTTCTTTTCAAGTATGCATGTGTACAAAAAATTTCGAATTGATATACGTTACAGAAAACCTGAAATTCTTTAGCTTAATTGTATTACAGCCTCTGTCTGCATGTTGCTGAAGTGCACTTAAACTTCTTTGCCTGCTATGAAATATTGTCGCCATGCCCAAAACACAAGGCAAATTCCTCTTTGCTGCTATTTTGTTAATAAAGGTGCTCTCGAGCTGCTTCCAGCTATATTAAAGCTAAAAGCTCGCCCCAGCTTCAAATGCAGTTGCTTCAAATGCCGTTCACAATAAGATATGGAAAATAAGAGTACTATTGTAGTCGACGTTGCTGAAGTCTACTGCAGATATATCTTACAGCAGTTAGGGCAGTCACTGCCCCACAAACAGCCTTGACAGATTGCCTCTGCACTACTTCAAGATACTGAGGCTTGAAATCACAAAGGTCACTGTGGGCACTGCTAGTGTGAAGCAAACACAGGAAGAGAGGCTGAAAGGCAATTGCAATTCTGCTGGAAGTGATGGTGACATGCTTCCACCTACTTTCTCACTCAGCTCATCACTTCCACTTTTCTTCTGGAACTCACATGGGGAGCTGTTAAGAATGGTGTATTCTCAAGCTGAGACCACAAAAATCAGAGACTATTGGTGAAATCACTCACTACCAACTTCCCCAAGTTTTCAATTTATTTTGTTCAATTTTAGCAACCATTTCAGCTTCTCCTTTCCGCTGCTTATCCTACTATACACAACAGTGCCGCACAGATGAGGGGGGGAGGGGGGGTCGGGTGGTGTAAGCTCCCCCTGAGGCCAATTAACCCCCCCCCAACCAAACGAGTCCAACCCCACCAGTCCAATGTATACCTTCAAAGCTATGTTCACATTGTCATTACAATTCAGAAGGTGGCTTGAAGTCCAATTTTCCTGATTAACATAAACACTTTATTACTGTCTTGTATTTATTCATTCACTTTTAAATTACTTTCAGTAAAACGCTGAAGAAATAAACAGTCATCATCCTTGGTGTCATTATATTGTTACGGAGCGATCCATACATGGATCAACGCGATGCTTGGCAGAGCGACAAAGACGACGAAGAAGACGCTAGCACTTGGGCCAGATCGGACATCTCTTACCCTAGCCTGCTTTGTATATATTGTTACGCGAACAAAGGATTAAGTACAGGAGCTGCAGCACTGGCCAGATCAGCCAAAGCCAATAGCTCGAGAGCTCAGAGCAGTTCGTCTTCTTCGTCTAGGCGCCCGCGCGCATCGTCCAGAAGAAACATGCAATATGCATGTAGCATAATCCCTGGCGGCAGAAGCACCATCTCGGTGCGTCTAAATATCAGTGGAAACAGGAGGGTAGTACGGTTTTAGGCGTGCTACATGCACAACGTCAGTGGAAGGCGGGGCAGACGAGGCACTGGTACTGACTGGGGCAATTTCATACTTAACTGGAGTCACGGCACGCAGCACTCGATATGGGCCTGTGTACCGAGACAGGAGTTTTTCAGACAGGCCAACGTGACGAGTCAGTGACCATAGGAGTACCAGGGATCCAGGCGAAAAGTGAACGTCTCTGTGATGTCGATCGTACAAACGCCGTTGGTTCTCTTGGGAGGTCAGGAGGCGAGCGCGGGCAATATCGCGAGTTTGGGCTGCCCCGGTGATGGCGTCAAGTGCACATTCGCTGGTCTCTGCTGCGGCGGATGGAAGGGATGTGTCCAGTGGCAATGTGGGTTCTCGGCCAAACAACAGAAAGAACGGGGAATAGCCGGCAGTGTCGTGACGCGAAGAGTTATAAGCAAATGTGACATATGGTAGGACAATGTCCCAATCAGTATTGTCAGACGAGACATACTTTGCAAGCATGTCTGTCAGGGTTGGATTGAGACGCTCCGTGAGACCATTCGTCTGTGGATGGCAAGACGTAGTCAGCTTGTGCCTGGTTGAGCAGGACTGCAGGATGTCGGCGATGACTTTAGAAAAAAGTCCGACCACGGTCAGTGAGTAGTTGGCGTGGAGCTCCATGCTGCAGAATCACGTCGCGTAAAAGAAAATCGGCGACATCTGTGGCGCAGCTTGTTGGAAGGGCTCTGGTGATGGCGTAGCGCGTGGCGTAATCTGTCGCCACAGCGACCCACCTGTTGCCAGACGTTGATAGAGGGAAAGGGCCAAGTCCAAGCCAACGCGAAAGAACGGCTCCGAAGGAATGTCGAGTGGTTGAAGGCACCCCGCAGGGAGCGTCGATGGTGTTTTTCGGCGCTGGCATTTATCACACGCCGCAACGTATTTCCGGACGGAGCGGGCAAGGCCTGGCCAAAAGAAGCGTCGGCGAATCCGGTCGTAGGTGTGGGATACGCCGAGGTGACCTGCCGTTGGTAAGTCGTGAAGTTTTTGGAGAACAGCTGACCGGAGATGCCGAGGAATGACGAGGAGTAGGGCAGGACCGTCGGGGCGGACGTTGTGGCGGTATAATACACCATCCCGGAGAGCAGACAAATGAAGGGACGAATCAGAAGGCAAAGATTCCAAACGATCAATGATGGCGCGCAAGGTGGCATCACGGCGTTGCTCGTCGGCGACTTGTGGCAGCCGAGAAACCGAGAAAACGCAAGCGTCGGCATCGGTGTCAGGGTCGGCGGGTGGTTTGTCCACTGGATAGCGTGGTAAGCAGTCTGCGTCTTGATGTAGGCGGCCCGACTTGCAGACTACCGCATAGGAATGTTCTTGTAGCCGCAGAGCCCAGCGACCAGGCCGGCCGGTAGGATCCTTGAGTGAGGAATGCCAGCAGAGCGCGTGGTGGTCCGTGATTACAGAGAAATGCGTGCCATACAAGTACGGGCGGAATTAAGAAACCGCCCAGACGAGGGCCAGGCATTCGCGGTCTGTAATCGAATAGTTGCGCTCCGCTGCTGTGAGGAGTCGGCTAGCGTAGGCGATAACACGATCGCGTGCCTGTTGGCATTGGGCTAAAACGGCTCCGATACCGTGACCACTGGCATCGGTATGGACCTCTGTAGGGCAGGACGGGTCAAAGTGGGCCAGAATAGGCGGTGTGGTGAGAATGTTGGTCAGGTGGGCAAACGCCGCAGTTTGAGCGGGACCCCACGTAAACGGCACGTCCTTCTTCAGAAGATCAGTAAGTGGTCGGGCAATCGCTGCGAAGTCTTGAACGAATCGTCGGAAGTAGGAGCAGAGTTCTACAAAACTTAGTACATCTTTTACAGACTGAGGTACAGAAAAAGACGTGACAGCCCGAATTTTCTCCTGGTCTGGTTGAATACCGGATGCGTCGACGAGGTGGCCCAGCACTGCCGACGACCGAAGTGACACTTCGAGGAATTTAGTTAGAGCCCAGCCTCGCGGAAGACTTGAAGAATAGCTGATAAGCGCTCAAGGTGTCTCAAACGTAGGCAAAAATACGAGAACATCGTCTAGGTAGCAAAGGCATGTTGACCATTTGAACCCCTGGAGCAAAGAGTCCATCATGCGCTTGAATGTGGCTGGGGCGTTGCATAGACCGAATGGCATAACTTTGAATTGATATACACCATCAGGGGTGACAAACGCGGTCTTCTCTCGGTCCCTTTCATCTACAGAAATTTGCCAATAACCAGACCGAAGGTCTATTGATGAGAAGTAGTTGGCACCGTGGAGACAATCGAGGGCGTCGTCAATGCGAGGCAAGGGGTAGACCTCTTTTTTGGCAATTCGGTTTAGATGACGATAATCGACGCAGAAGCGCCACGTGCCATCTTTCTTTTTAACAAGCACAACGGGTGACGCCCAAGGGCTCGACGAGGGTTCAACAATGCCTTTGGCAAGCATCTTGTGCACTTCATCTTGAATAACTTTACGCTCTGAAACCGAAACTCGATATGGCCGACGATGAATGGGACTGGCATCACCAGTATTTATGTGATGCTTAACAATTGAAGTCTGGCCCAATTGTCGATTGTTGAGGTCGAAGATGTCTTGGTAAGAAACCAAAAGGCGACACAGATCTGCTGCTTGTTCAGGCAATAGGTCCGCAGCAATCATGGGACTAAAGGTTGCGTCAAGGCAAATAGCATCCTGCGGAAATGGTGAAGAATTGGAGCAGCCGTCCACTGAAAACACCGTGACGTGGTCATCTCGTACAGCACGCAGCGTTGCAACCGATATGCCTTGGGGTAGAACTTGCTTTGTAAGGCCAAAATTGACGACGGGGAGGCATGTCCGGTTATCGGCGACGGTTACAACAGAGTGGGGCACAGTGACATCGTGCATCAAAAGGACATCAGGAACAGGTGAAGCGACGTAATCACCATCGGGCACAGGGAAAGATGAAAGCAAATCGACGAAAGTCAAGGTTTTTAGGCGGCAGGCGGACGAAGGCGGTCGTACTAAAGCTGTTCGGCTGTTCAGCACGAATATGCGCGAGTAGAGGAAGTTCGAGGCAAAGGGTACCGGTAGAACAGTCAAAGCTGAATGCGCCGTAAGAAAGTCTAGTCCAAGGATTAGGCCATGGGGACAATTGGTCAGCACTGTAAAAAGAACTGGAACGTGGCGGTCGGCGATACTTATCCGGGAAGTACACATTCAAGTGACGGCAACAGTGCTGCCATCGGCGACGCGTACGGCTCGGCTAGTAGCAGGCGTGAGGACCTTCTTCAGTCGACGACGGAGGTTATTACTCATTATGGACACATGGGCTCCAGTATCTATTAACGCCATCAAAGGGACACCGTCGACGTGGACATCAAGTAAGTTGTGGTGCGTTGGGAGCGTCAATGGAGGATTTTGACACGACGAAGATAATGCAGCGTTACCCCCAGGAGCTGCATGGTCTAGTTTTCCGTCCGGGAGGGTCCATAATTGGTCGGCGACGAATAGCGGCGTGGCTGGGGCGACGGGGACCGACGGCGCTGAGGTGACAGCGAGCGAGTGGGACGACTGTCATCGACGGATACGTGAGAGCTAGAAGGCATACGGCGAGGCGAGTAGCAGCGAGGGTCGGCATATGGGCGAGGAGACGGGGAAAAGTAGCTCGAATACGGCGATGTCCAGGAGGTGCGGCAGTGGCGAGCGACGTGGGCAATGCGGTGGCAACGAAAGCAAATGGGCTTGTCGTCCGGAGTTCTCCACTCTGTAGGGTTGCGGTATCTGGGAGGGTAATACAGATCGCAGCGAGGCGCAGCTGTCGGCACCAGTCGGGCATCAGGTCGGGAGATGGAGCAGGCAGCAGGAAAACCGAGGCTGGCAAACTCTTGCCGCACAACCTCCTGAATGAGGGAGATCGCTGGGGCTGGTTAATCAATGGTGGGGTCAATTGGGCGCTGATGGAACGTGGCAGGACTGGCAGCCTCGAGCTTGCAGCGAACAATACGCGTGACGGTCTCATTGGAGGGGGGTGAAGCGCTAAGGGTGACGCAGAACGACGTCACAGCCATGTTAGGGAGCCGGGAAAATTGTGGAATGACACGGCGGCTTTTGGCGAGCTCAAAGCGGCGGCGTACCTTGACAATGACGTCGATGGTAGACACATTGTTGAAGATCAACAAGTTGAACGCGTCGTCCGCGATCCCTTTGAGAACGTGGCCAACCTTGTCAACTTCGACCATGTTCTCGTCGACTTTCCGGCAAAGAGCTAGCAAGTCTTGTATATACGAGACATACGATTCAGTGGAAGACTGTACTCGGGTAGCAAGCTCTTTTCTTGCAACCTGCTGCCAACCGGTCGGATTTCCAAAGAGGTCGCAGAGCTTTTCCTTGAAAGCGTCCCAGCTAGAGATCTCCTCCTCGTGTGTCCGGAACCAGACACGAGGTGTTCCGCCCAAGTAGAAGAGCACATTAGCTAGCAATATGGTAGGGTCCCAGTGGTTGTTGCGGCTAACAAGCTCATACATGCGTAGCCAGTCATCAACGTCGACATTATCTTGGCCAGAGAATATGCAAGGATCGCGGGGAGTGGCAACCGTGACGTATGTTGTGGTTGGAGTTGCAGTAGTAGCAGCAGACAAGGGGTCGTCACCGGGAGCCATGGCGGAAAGCTGGACGGTGCGGCCGCTGCGGAGCTCCGTGGTGAGGACGGGAACGGCACGCTCCACCAAAATGTTACGCGAACGAAGGATTAAGTACGGGAGACTATTTACAAGTATATTTACAAAAGGTAGCTGCAGCGCTGGCCAGATCAGCCGATAGCTCGAGAGCCCAGAGCATTTCGTCTTCTTCGTCTAGGCGCCTGCGCGCATTGTCCAGAAGAAACACGCAATATGCATGTAGCAATATTTTGTAAATATATCCTTCGCCTCCATCTCGCTTCCGTCACACTTTGGTGGAGGTGCGGTGTACGTCTCACCTCGCAACGGCACTTCGCAGCGGCCGTCGTTTCGGACATCTGTCTGCAATGGCAGAAGACACGGCGTTTTCATCAGCGCCCGCCACTTCAACGGTCGTGCTTGTGCAACCCCGGGATCCTGGCATGTTCTCCGGTGACGCAGATGTTGAACACTGGCTGACGGAGTACGAATGCACGAGTAAGAACCGATGGGGCCCTACCATGATGTTGGCAAATGTAATCTTCTACCTGACAGGCACACTGCGAAGGTATGGTTGATAATCACGAAGCTGAGATTGGGAGCTGGGACACCTGCAAAGAAAAACTCCAAGAATTGTTTGGGAAGCCCATTAACCGGAAGATCGCCGCGACAAAGATGCTCGCGTCACGTGCACGGACGGCTACTAAGTCTTACGTCACGTACATAGATGTATTAGCGCTATGCCGAAAGGCCAACGCCAAGATGCCGGAGGACGACAAGGTTGGGCATATCTTGAAAGGGATTGCCGACGACGCCTTCAACCTTTTAATGTGTAGAAATTGTTCTACAGTCGAAGCTATTATCAAGGAGTGCCGGTGCTTTGATCAGGCTAAAAGTTGGCGCATTGGCCACTCATTTGCCTGGCTTCCCAACACGGCAGCAACGTCCTCTTGTGAAGACTGCACGGCTGCACAACTGTCAGTTCCACCAGATGAGCTGACACGTATCGTACGTCGCGAACTTGAGGCCATGACCCCTGCTCCTGTTCATGCCAGTGACTCGAGCTTGATTACAGCTCCATTCATTCAAGCCATTGTCCGGCAGGAGCTCGCCAACATGGGCATTCACTCTGTGTGCACCATTACCAGCCCAACACAAACTTCGTGGCGTCCGCCCTCTTTCTATCAAGAGCAGCGATTCGCTACTCGATATCGCGAACCTGCTGCGTGGCGAACCCCTGACGATCGACCGATATGTTTTACTTGTCACCGTATCGGACACGTTGCCTGTTATTGCGCCACCCGCTGGTCCTCGGCGCCTTGAACGCTGTCTACCCCTTACCACCGTCACGAGAGCACCCGCTTTCCGCCTTCAACCCAGTCATATTTCCCCAACGCCGATGTTTCCCCCAGGATAAGTAGCCGCTCCCCGTCGCCGCATGGTCACCAGTCACGCTTGCCTCCAGGCCGTCACCCATCGTCTCGCTCACCACAGACTCGCCGCCCGTCGTCCCCCTTTAGCCATGCTCGTGCCTATCAGGAAAACTAAACAATGGAGCATCCGGAGGTGACGCTGCATTGACGACTGCCACCACAAATCCTTTTCTGACGCTGCCGACAAGACGAAGCTTGTTAGATCTTGATGTTGATGGCGTAACTGTTTCTGCACTCATAGATACTGGAGCGCACATCTCTGTAATGAGTGCAGATTTTCGTCGACGCCTTCAAAAAGTGCTCACGCCTGCCGACTCTCGCACGCTCCGCATCGCTGATGGAGGGACTCCTGCCGTTCTTGGGATGTGCACCGCCCGCGTCTGCATTGCTGGTCATCCCACTTCCGTCGAATTTGCCGTCATCGAGAAGTGCCCCCATGACCTTATCCTCGGCTTAGATTTTTTGTCCACTCATTCTGCCCTCATTGATTGCGCGACCGGTGCTCTTCAGCTTGAGCTGCCCCATCCTCCCGACATAACGCCACGCTTATGCTCTTGCCACCACGCTCCTTTGCCGCATCAAGCTGCTACATACGTTACTTTGACATCTTCACGCGACATTCTCGATGGCGACTAAGTCTTGTCTCCGATTATCGATGTCCTGTTAGCCCGCGATGTCGCCCTGGCTCACACCATTGTTTCCATTGCTGACAATACAGTGGTCGTGCCGCTTCTCAACATCAGCCTGTTCACTCAGGTTATCACGCAAGGCATGTCGCTGGCCACCATTTCCGCGCTTGACCCCTTCAAGATTGCCGCTTTGGATGCCGATGTTTCGCCGCCTTCTTGCTCCGCAAACTTCGCCCCTTCGTCACTCGACGACATTAACAAGATGATTGCTCCCGATCTGACCCAGGCGCAAGCCCAAGATCTCTACCGGGTCCTGGCGTCCTATCGTGACATCATTGATTTTGACGGCCGCCCTCTAGGCCAAACATCAGTCGTGCCTCATCGAATAGACACTATTGACGCCACTCCATATGCCGACATCCATATCGCGTATCACATCACGAACGTCAAGTCATCCAGAACGAGGTCGACGAAAAGATTACAAAAGACGTCATAGAACCTTCATCTAGCCCGTGGGCCTCCCCTATCGTTCTCGTAAAAAAGAAGGATGGCAGCTGGCATTTCTGCGTCGATTATCGGTATTTGAACAAAGTCACTCATAAAGACGTCTACCCTTTGCCTCGTATCGATGACGCCCTCGACTGCCTTCGTGGAGCCCAATATTTTAATTCCATCGACCTTCGGTTTGGCTATTGGCAGATTTCAGTCGACCCTATGGACCGCGAAAAAACTGCCTTTATAACGCCCGATGGCCTATACCAATTCAAGGTCATGCCGTTCGGACTGTGTAATGCCCCAGCAACTTTCGAACGTATGATGGACTCTCTGCTGCGGGAATATATGTGGTCCATCTGTCTATGCTTGTCCATCTGTCTATGATTGTCTACTAGCCTACGTTTGAGAGCCACCTCACCCGTTTATCGGCCATTCTTGCCGTCTTCCAAAGAACCACCCTTAAGCTGAACTACGCCAAGTGCCGTTTCGGGCTGCGCGAGATAACTATGCTCAGTCACTTTGTCAGTGCTGCCGGTGTTCAACCAGACCCCGACAAGGTGCGAGCAGTGCAACAATTTCCCGTGCCGCGTTCAGCCAAAGACGTCCACAGTTTTGTAGGATTATGTTCCTACTTTCGTCGCTTTGTCCGGAACTTCGCGGACATTGCCCGCGCTCTTACCGAACTCTTGAAGGACGTTCCTTTCGTGTGGGGACCCGAACAAGCAGCTTCGTTTTCTGCCCTCGTCCGCCTACTCACTACACCACCAATACTGGGACCCCTCATCGCCTACAGAACTTCACACTGATGCCAGTGGTCATGGAATTGGGGCTGTCCTTGGCCAAACACAGCACGGCAAGGAACGTGTCATCGCCTACGCCAGTCGTCTTCTGTCCTCGTTCGAAAGA
Organism: Dermacentor silvarum; assembly: GCF_013339745.2. NCBI lineage: Eukaryota > Metazoa > Arthropoda > Arachnida > Ixodida > Ixodidae > Dermacentor > Dermacentor silvarum. The sequence goes on along the minus strand of NC_051154.1, from coordinate 349,893,919 downwards.
AACATTTCCATCACTGAACGCGAGTGCCTGGCTTTAGTGTGGGCTGTCACCAAATTCAGACCTTACTTGTTTGGCCGAACTTTTTCTGTAATTACAGACTATCATGCTCTTTGCTGGCTTTCATCGCTGAAGGATCCGTCTGGACGTCTCAGCCGCTGGGCATTGCGGCTTCAAGAATACTCGTTTGCTGTGCACTACAAGTCTGGAAGATTGCACCAGGACGCTGATTGCTTATCCCATCACCCTGTCGATGCTCCCGACCTCATTGACCCCGACTCCGACGCCTGTGTACTGTCCATCCTTGCTTTGGATGATATCCCCATCGAACAGCGATGAGACGCGTCCTTACGGCTCATCATCGACTGTCTTACCTCTCCATCACCAGACCATTCTGTTCTCCTGTTTGAGCTACACGACAACGTTCTGTATCGTCGTAATCTCGGCTCAGATGACCCAGAGCTTCTGCTTGTCCTATCTCGCCATCTTCGCTCCAGTGTTCTTCACCAGCTTCACGACGTACCAACTGCCGGTCACCTAGGTGTGTTGCGTACTTACGCCCGCATCCGACGCCGGTTTTTCTGCCCTGGCATGTACCTTTCTGTGCTCCGCTACGTCACTGCTTGGGAATGCTGCCAACGCCGCAAGCGCCCTTCAGCGCTGCCTGCAGGCCAGCTACAACCTATTGATATCCCTGCAGAGCCATTCTTCCGCGTCGGCCTTGACCTTCTAGGCCCTTTCCCTACGTCCATGTCAGGAAACAAATGGGTTGCGGTCGCCACAGACTACGCCACGCGCTTCACAATCACCAGGGCTTTACCGACAAGCTGTTCTACAGACGTCGCTGACTTTCTCTTACACGACGTAATTCTACATCATGGCACCCCTCGGCAGCTCCTCACCGATCGCGGGAGGTACTTCCTATCAAGAGTGGTAGATGACATCCTTTGTGCTTGCTCCACTGAACATAAGCTCACCACCGCTTATCATCCACAGACGAATGGATTAACCGAGCACCTGAACCGAACGCTAACCGAGATGCTGGCCATCTATGTTTCACCAGATCACCGTGACTGGGACTGCACGTTACCCTTTGTTACCTCTGCTTACAATTCCTCGCGGCATGACACCGCTGGATATTCACCGTGTTATCTGCTGTTTGGCCGACATCCTGCATTGCCCTTCGAGACTCTCCTTCCTTCGGCTCCTCACTCGCCTACTGAATACGCCAGTGACATCGCAGCTCGAGCCCGTGCAGCTCGTCAACTTGCCGACGGTCGACTTTCTGCTTCGCAAGCAGCCCAGAAGTCCTGTTACGATAGCCGACACAGAAACGTGCACTTCACGCCTGGCTCTCTAGTCCTATGGTCGCCATGCCGCCGCACTGGCCCAGAGAAGCTCCTCTCACGTTACACCGGGCCCTACAAGGTTCTTCGTCAACTCAGTGACGTAAATTACGAAATTGTACTCCTGGATCCTGCTTCTTCGACCTCATCGCTGCCAACTGAAGTTGTTCCCGTTTCCCGGTTGAAGCCATACTGCTCTTCCAGCTCCTCACCTTCATAGCAAGAGCCAGGACGGCGCTTCAGCCACCGGAGAGTGATGTTACGGATGATGATGATATATGGGGTTTAATGGCGCAAGGGCCAATAATGGCCAAAGAGCGCCAGGCCAGTGTTAATGAGTTATAATTGAAGCAATGGATTACGAGTGGTGGATATGACGTGGCTGTAAAGGGGCCTAAAAATAGTCGCTGTAAAGTGCATAAAATCTACAGGTAATAAGATTATGGGAATGACTAATGGCGTGTGCTATGAGCATTAAATATGCATTACAAATAAATGTTACTATTTGCAAAATATGTCCAATGCGAAAATTGGCGTGAAGCACTATTGCCTCAACAGAGCCCTTGAACATAAAGGCCTGCAGGCAAGTGCTATACTAAACACTATTGCAACAACATCCTCTGGCGGGAGGATGTGCTACGAATATCTAGGGCTAATTACATGTAGTACCACGTCATTCAAGAAACCTAGGACTGCTTTGGTATTAAAAAGCGGTTCTTTGCCAAGAAACATACTGGGATGGAGAGGGATATGGTAGCGGTATGCAAGAGGAAAATGTTTCCTTCTCTCTGTTTTGGCTTCCCGGCACTCCAGGAGGACATGGAGGACGGTCAGCCTCTCACCACATCAACCACAGGTTGGAGGCTGTGATATGTGGTGCGCTACGGTGATATTTGTCGTGTACGACAAGGTGCGGTGCATTTCAAACAAGAAGCAGACGACAAGGAGAGCGCGCGCCGCTCTACCGCGCCACGCCGAAAACGAGGACGCCGAAGAGCGGCCAGCACGTGAACACGCGTCACAAGGAAAACAACAAAAGAAAACCAATCCAATCGCAAAAGAACACGGAGCCTCGAGCAGCCAATGAGAAATCGACGAGTCGACCAGAGCAGCAGAAAAAGGAGCCGCGCTGGCAGTAGGGGGAGGAGTTCCAGAAGCGGCACCAGGACAAGGACGGCCACCGGATCGGGAGTTGAAGACGGCCGTCGGGTTCCGGACCCGAGCCACCAGGACTTCACCCGGCCGGGGCCTCCTGCCAACCCATTCCTGGCCGCCGCCACTCCATCCGTTCGAGAACTGCTGCCCCAGGCCGGCAAGCGTCTGCGCCCGTGGGCAGAACGAGAGCTGTCGGGCTACGGGCCCGAGCTCCACGACCAGCTGCCCGGCCAGAACGCCGCCGCCGTCAACCCCTGCTGCCAAGCCGCCTGCCTTCCCGGGCATCGCCATCCTGCCCGATAATCAAATGCTGCTGCCCGAGGCCGGTGAGCGTCTGCGTCCGTGGGCAGAACCTGAGCTGTCGGAGTGCCACGATCAGCTGCCCGACCAGAACGCCACCACCGTCGGCTCGTGCTGCCGAGCCGCCTGTCTTCTCCCACCGAGCCAGAGCTGCCACGCTCTGGTAGCCTGTACGACGTTCCGACACGACTTTTGGTGAGACCAACACCGCTTATCTCGTCGTCTCGTCTCCGCTGCTCCGCGTCGAGACTATAGCACGCGCACATGCCCGCTTCCTGCCTGAACTTGCCCGATATCATTAAGCGTTCTAGCTACATGTTTTCATATTATCTTTGTGTGTTTGGTTTATAGTTCTTTTCGTTCTAGTTTTAATTATTAAAAGTTTGTGTGTTTCTCAACAAACGGCTTTGTCCCCGATTGGGCTTTTGCCCTTAATGGGGTTGTTCCCCAATTGAAGAACCGTCTGCAGTCACGTTGCATCACAGAGGCTCATTACCAGTCAACAGAAAATTGTGAGTTTCATATGCGTGTCCTATTCTGAGACGGCAGAATAGGACATCAGTTCGTCGTGTTTTAGTTGTACAGGGCCACAAACCTATCTGTGGCTTAATCAAGTGGAGCTTATTTGTTTCACTGTCCCACATGCGTTGCCAGTGGCTTCGCAGTTTCGTTCGCAAAAAAGGCTTGAGATCTGTGACGGCAATAGTACTGCTAAGATTAGTAGCTTCAGATGTAATTGATGTGGCCATTTGGTCTGCTAGCACATTACCTTCAATGGATCTATGACCAGGAACCCAGCCTATTATCACTTGTCTACCAGACGAGTAGATATTGCACAAATATGAGTAAAGTTCAATAAAAACAGGATTTTTGTGTTTGCTTAAAGACATTAGTGCCTTTATGACACTTAAGGAATCCGTGAATATTATTGCCTTCTGTAGTTTTAATTTCGTGATGTGTTTAACCGCACACAGTACTGCATAGGCTTCTGCAGAGAAGATACTTGTATATGGGTTCTGACTCAGAGAAAGATGGACCGACAGCCGCGTAAGATACGCCACATGCGACTTTGACGCGTCGGTGTAGAATTCAGAGCAAGAGTATTTCGATTGGAGTTCACAGAAATGCATTGCAATTTCGAGTTCAGGAGCGTGCCTTGTGACCTCTACAAATGATATATCACATTCTATCGCCTGCCACTCCCAGGGCGGTAACTGCTTAACTGGAGGCATTAGACAGTGTTCGAGAAGTGGGACATCCATTTCTTCACTAAGTTCTCTCACGTGCAGTGAGAAAGGACGTCTCATAGAGGGTCGGTTATGAAAAAGTGTAGTACATGACAAATCGTTAACAGTTTTTTAACACGGATGTTCATGATTAGAGTGGACTTTGAGGAAATACGTGAAGCTGATGTATGTTCTCTGCAGATGGAGTGACCATTCATTCGATTCTATGTATAAGCTTTCAATAGGGCTTGTTCTGAAAGCGCCGGTGGCCAGGCGGATACCTAGATGGTGAACGGGATCTAGCATCTTTAGTGCGCTTGGGGCGGCAGAGTGATATACTACAGCCCCATAACCTAGTCGCGAACGAATCAGACTCTTATAAAGGTTCAATAGACACTTCCTGTCGCTGCCCCAGGTTGTGTGAGATATAATCTTCATTAGGTTCACGGTTTTTAGGCACTTTGCCTTGAGATACTTTATCTGGGGAATGGAGGTAAGCTTAGAGCCAAGTATGATGCCTAAAAACTTGTGTTCTTTGTTCACAGGTATTTGCTGTCCATACAGTTCTACACAGGGATCTGGTATCAGGCCTCTCTTTCTCGTGAAAAGAACACAAGAACTTTTGTGGGGGTTAACTTTAAACCCGTTTTCATCTGCCCACTTGGATACCTTGTTCAAGCCATGCTGCACCTGTCTCTCGCACACTGCGAGGTTACAAGACTTGAAGCCTATTTGTATGTCGTCCACGTAGACGGAATAAAAAATTGCCGGTGGTAATGAGGCACGGAGTGTGTTCATCTTAAGGACAAAGAGTGTGCAACTGAGCACGCCTCCCTGGGGTACACCAGTTTCCTGTATAAATGGACGTGACAACACATTGCCGATTTTGACGCGGAAGGTACGATTAGACAAATAGCTTTCTATTAGGCTTAGCATATTGCCATGGATGCCCATTCGCGACAAGTCTCTCAAGATTCCGTAACGCCACATTTTGTCGTACGCCTTCTTTATATCGAGGAATATAGATAAGAAAAACTGTTTATGTACAAATGCGTCCTGAATATTTCCTTCAATGCGCACAAGATGATCAGTTGTGGATCGGCCTTCTCTAAAGCCACACTGATAGGGATCAAGCATTTTGTTCAGTTCAAGGAAAAATATGAGTCGTCGATTAACCATTTTTTCAAATAGCTTACATACGCAACTTGTGAGAGCTATGGGACGGTAACTTGCCACCGAGGAAGGATCTTTACCTTGCTTCAATACAGGCACCACAATCGCTTCTTTCCATGCGGACGGAAGGTATCCGGCAGCCCAAATAGTGTTGAAAAGTGCGAGTAGTGTCAGTTGTGTATCAGGGTGTACGTTCTTAATCACGTCATACATGACTCTGTCGGGTCCCGCTGCAGAGCTCTTACATGCGTTCAAGGCAGCTCTCAACTCGGCAATACTGAAAAGAAGGTTATATGGTTCGTTCTGTCGACATTTGCGTAGGAATGGCTTACATTCTTCTCTCTGTTTATATTTAATAAAGGGGTGCGAATAATGGATTGAGCTTGAAACACGCTCAAAGTGCTCCCCAAGACAGTCTACCTGGTCCTGCAAGGTATTCCCTTGGTCATTCACCAGAGGCAACGGATGGATTTGTTGCCCCTTTAGCTTCCTTACGCCGTTCCACACTTTTGCCTCCTGTGTGTATGAATTTATACCCGATAGAAACCTCACCCAGCTTTCTCTCTTTGCCTGACGTCGTGTCCGCCTTCCCTGCGATTTAATGAGTTTAAATTGAATAAGATTTTCTGCATTTGGCGATCTACGCAATGTGCCCCATGCCTTATTATGTCTCTTTCGTGCCTCTCTGCAGTCTTTGTTCCACAAGGGAACACGTCTTTTAAGTGAACCACCATTCGTTTGTGGGATACACTTTTCAGCAGCATTAATAATAAAAGCGGTAAAATATGCAACAGCATCGTCGATACTAAAATTGTTTATAAAATCTAGTGGCAAAAAAGTTGATTCCTTAAAATGCTCCCAGTCAGCCGATGCTAATTTCCATCGAGGAATATTGGGAGGGTTATCATGCTGTGTTGTTAAGTTTAAAGTTACGGGGAAGTGGTCACTTCCAAAAGGATTGTTAATGACATTCCATTCAAGGTCAGGCATAAGAGAAGCAGATCCAATTGCTAGATCTATCGATGAGTACGAATCGTGTTGGGCGCTATGGTAGGTCGGCTCCTTCTTATTAAAAAGGCAGGCACCAGAGGTCAGGAGAAAATTTTCTATGAGTCGAACTCTCACGTCGCATCGCGAGTCTTTCCACGTGTTGTGAGCGTTATAATCTCCCACGAGAACATAAGGTTCGGGAAGCTGGTCAATGAGGTTTAAAAATCAGAATATAGTTCGGGGGTATGTATATAGAACATACAGTGACCAATTTATTAAAAAGAATTGCCCGAATTGACACTGCCTCAAGGGCCGTCTGAAGGGGTACACGTTGACAAGCTACAGACTGGTCTACAACTATTGCTACACCACCAGACGACGCAAGAGCGTCGTCTCGGTCTTTCCGGAAAATGGCGTATTGCCGGAGAAAGTTGGATTGTGTGGATTTAAGGTGTGTCTCTTGAACACACAGCACCTTAGGATTAAACCTGTGTAGGATTTGTTTGACGTCATCGAGGTTGTGTAGGAGTCCTCTGACGTTCCATTGTATTATTTGTGTATTCATGTTGAAAGTGTTTTTGTGCTGTGTGTTAAAGAGACTAACTTAACTTACAGAGCCCTTGTCGGGCCCTGTGATGCGAGCTTTTTCTTTTTTGGAGCGATCGCGAGATTCTCGCGGCTCCTTTGGCGCTTGAGGCGCCGTCTGGCCGGTTGTTGTGACCATCGCCTCTTGCAAGGTGCTGGACACGCGCTCTTGCGAGCGGTTCGTTTGATGGGAAGGCCTCGTTTCGAGGGACGAGGCCCTTGAGGCCACCAGCCCGGAGGTCAATGGCCTCTTCTTGTGAGTTGGCGGAGCAGCGCTAGCTGCAGCCACCGGGGGGGCGGATGGCGTCACTGCCGGCTCACTATGTGTGGGCCGGACAGCCGCCGGAAGCCGTTGCGACACTGCCCCCTGACGCGCCACTTCGGCAAAGGTGTTCTTTGGCAGGTAGGATACCCGCCTGCGTGCCTCCTTGAACGTTAGATTTTCCTTCACTTTAATCCGTTACAATTTCCTTTTCTTTTTTCCAGGATGAGCACGACCGCGAGTATGCAGCGTGCTCCCCATCACAGTTCACACAATGTAGCGAGTTTTCACGAGACTCAGATGAGTGTGCATGAGCACTGCATTTCGCGCATGTTTGCCGGCCTCGGCAATTCTGAGAACTGTGGCCGAATCGCTGGCATTTAAAGCATCTGAGAGGATTTGGAACGTATGCCCTGACACGAAGTTTGATGTATCCGGCCTCGATGGACTCGGGCAGGACACTTGAGCCGAAAGTGAGCACCAGGTGCTTAGTCTTGATTACTTTCCCGTCGCACTCCCCCCCCCCCCATCTTAATTCTTTTAACGTTTATTACATTCTGCTCACTGAAGCCCTCCAAGAGTTCAGCCTCGGTTAGCTCCATTAAATCATCATCTGAAACAACGCCGCGAGTGGTGTTCATAGTACGGTGTTGGGTCAGTGTTATTGGGATGTCCCCAAATGACACTAATTTTGGGAGTTTTTCGTATTGTATCTGATCGCGGAGCTCCAGAAGCAGATCACCGCTTGCCATTTTCGATGCTTTGTAACCTTGGCCAAGAACTTCAGTCAGAGACTTCGAGACAAGGAAGGGCGAGATCATTTTCACTATCTTTTCAGGCTTATCAGAGTGGATGACATGAAATCGGGGGAAGTTTTGCAATCTGTTGGCTTGGAATTGAAAAATATCTTCGGTGCACCCTCGTTTGTGAGAGCGATCAGGGAGTCGGTGGAATGACGATAAAGCCATAGGGTAACAATAATTTCGGTAACTATGCCAGCCGCCCACCACCGAGCCCAACAAGGGGACGCTACAAGACCCGAAGGAGACGCAGACGCCAGCTGTACATAGCCACTATAACCTAATATAATAGATCCAAGGATCCATACATGGATCAATGCGATGCTTGGCAGAGCGACAAAGACGACGAAGAAGACGCTTGCATTTGGACCGGATCGGACATCTCTTGCCCTAGCCTCCTCTGTATATATTTTGTAAATATATCCTTCACCTCCATCTCGCTTCCATCACAATATTATTATAATTATGAGGGATTTTATTTGCTGTTGGATTCATCTGGCTAAAGCAAGGAAATTGCATATTATGCAAAGTGCTTGATTCCCACCCCCCCACCACCACGAAAATTACACCCCTCCCCCTGCCGGAGATCCTGGGTGCGCTACTGTTAAAGAATATGAATAAAAGTCCCTAATAGCTCCATAAAGCATATACCTTTGGAAATGGTCGAGAAGAAGTTCCTTCTGAAACACTAATGGCCACATCTCCTTAATTTCCTTGGTGGAGTGTACTGGCTCTGAAGAATTTATATAGTCTCTGATCACAGGGTAGCATTCTCCCGTTGCCTTCCTCTGGAGGGGGATGTCCTTTTCACATGGTGCTTTCGATGCTTGCTCAGCCAAAGCGGTCTTTGACGATACGCTCATCAGGCATTATTGTGACAGTAGCAGGCTGTCAATCTATGCAGTCATACGAAGAGTTCGAGGTTTGTTTTTTTGTCTTTGTGCTACCAGAGAGTGCCTCTGTGAAACGCTTACAGCCTCTGCGGGTGTTCTCAATTCTTGTTTTATTCTTGTAGGCTAGGCCCACCGAGGAAACCCGTGTTTGAGCTGGAGTTAGGGTCCCCAAGTGAATGTGGGAATGTGCTGACAGCATAGTTTGCGATGTTACCGATTTCTTTCGCAAAAGGTCGGTCCTTCACTTTTCAGAATGCAGCTGAACATTCTCACTACTTCCTGTTTTTCTGGTGGCTGAAGAGATGCACCTTTGTCTAAGGCATCCAGCACATCCTGGCTGATGCATGAAGCATAGCCTTCAACTATTCCTTTAGACCAACACAGACCACAATGGCACCACAACATCACCACAACATCTGGTATACAAAGTGTACCTGAAATTAGCATGTGTGCCTTTTCAGTAAAAGTAGCGATGTTTGAATAGACTTGCCTGAAATCCAGTCACCATTGCACACAGTGAAAGCATGAGTGCCACTGTCAACGAATTCAGCCAAGCAGCCAAAAGCCTCTTCATCAACCTCTGCTCCATCAAGTAGATGGACCTGCAATCAGCAGAGAGTATTTATTCCCTTGTGCAGAGAAATGAAATGCACACAATTTTCAGGCTTTGCCACAGGTGAGTTCTAGCTTCATTCAGAAATCTACGAAGGGGTGAACACATGAAGCTCCTTATCCTGCACAAAAAAACACAAAGCGCACAGCCCTGAGAGCTCAAATGAAATCATTCGCATTTGTAGTCTGCACTTTGTATACCAAACACTAAATTATAAACAAACCTAACACAAACTAACATTAACACCAAGTACATTTATTAGGAGCAGCCACATCCGACATGCAATGCTTCTACAGATGAACAGTAGCCCCATGTCCGGCCATCCCAAACTCGCCATCATTTAGTACCTTCAGCTAACCACTTCCGACTGCCACCTAGTGCTATAAATTCCTACTAATCTATACTCGGCACAACTCTTCATGTAACATGTCTTGTATTGGATTACAGCAAAATTACAGTGCTGCTTATCCAAGCCACAGTATGAAGAAAAAAGGCATGCCTTGCCATCCTCAACAGCTGCAAGCAACAATGAGTCCAGCTACACCAACTACACTCGCAGGAGGAAACAACAGCCCAAAAATACGAAAAGCAAAGTTACTATGCATTTCCTACATCTCCTAGTTTGACATTGAATTAAGAATATACTAAAAGTTGTAAACATAAACTCAAAGTACATTTACAAATCTTCATGTCCTCATTGCGACACATTCCAAATTCCACAGCTTTCCTTTTTACGGCATCAAGCGTGCTGAAAACTGCAAGTTTCTTGATGGTCTTCTCACTGCTCCATAGCTTCACAACCATCTGAAAAAAACTAAACAAAGAGGCACATACATAGCTGCTTGTTTATGAATGCAATGTCAGCGTGACAGTCCGTACAGAAATGTACAGTCAAAAGACCATTAAATTGGTCAAACAAAAATTGAACTTGACAGAGAAGTTCTGTGAAACCTGCAAAGATGAGAAGTAAATTTTGAAGCGGAAATGAGACATGCACCCAATTATAGGAAATTGCTACAAAGGAGACCCTTACGGGTTCCTCGAAAGTAAAACTTCGCAGATGAGGAAAAACTCGTCCTGCTCTGGGACTCAAACTAAGAACTACCTACTTTCTTTCCGGGGCAGCCACTTCACTGTTTAAACTAGGCGGATAGCAGATGGCAACACTAAGTCGAACTCATCAAAGTCTCAAAACAACGGCAAAGACTTGACAAAAAAAATTTCCCGAAACCAACAACATGGAAAGGTGTGTTACTTCTCTTAACTTTGTAGGTGTACACCTCCACCTTGCAAATTTTTCCTCAACTACAAAGCTCCACTATCGAGGAAGCCGTATGGGTTTCTTTTGTAGCATCTTGTTAAGAATGAAAAGTTATCTTATTTCTATTTAATTATGGAACTAGCTGTACAACTGGACCACATATGATCATTGATATTTCAACTCATTGCACTGTGAAATTGCAACAGTCTACTTGAATGCCTTCTTCATGCCCCTGAATTAAGCTGCATAATTACAGCTGCACTGCCAAAAACAGAAGTGGGCTTATGGCTAATCCACTGCCCAAAACAAAATTGTGAACCATTCCACACTGTGGAGGTGGATGACCAGCAAAGGTGTTTAGCGCATGACACAGAGGTGACAGAATTTTGAACAAAGGTACGAACACATTTATTGCCCTGATCGGTGGTCATCGTGACGATAGGTACACACACACATTAGCGTATCACCTCTGTTATTAAATCTGTCCGTCACGCAAGACAATGAAAGGCTCATACCAGCTTCATACACCCGTAAATGCGGCCTCCCCATTAGGACGAAAGAAGTGAAATTCTACTCTGGAATGATGAGCGGCAATGGAGCCAGCTGCGGAAGAAGACAACGCTCGAGCAATTGCTGATGATAGTTTCTTGCACAATGGAGCCAGCTGTGGAAGAAGACGACGCTCGAGCCATTGCTGATGATAGTTTCTTGCACAATGAAGCCAGCTGCGGAAGAAGACAACGCTCGAGCCATTGCTGATGATGGCCACGTTTAACGACTATGTGCAACAGCTTGCGAAAATTGAGGTTGTACTGGTCTCCACCAAGGACGAGGTAACAGCCTAGTTTGTAAAGTGTGCCACACAGTCACTGATGTAGCACTCAAAAGGGCTTGAAGGTCACATTTCAAGCTGCTTTGGATGGTGCTCTGCAAACTTCTGTCCCAAGTGGCAATCTGCGAGGCAGGACTTAGGTCACTGAACTGTACAGAGGGACCATAAAGGCCATCCTTTAGCAAATACGTCTGGAACAGCTGGTGCTTCTGTGCTAGTGATTTGTGACGTTAATGTGGTTGCCAGATGCTCTTGTGCAACGCTTGAAGTAGCTGTGTTTGCTTTCAAATCGAAAGGACCACACCTTCACAAGTGGTCAAAACTGCCTAGTTAGCTCAGAGTAATGAGATAAATAATGGTGCTTTGGGCGGAGTGAAACTGTAGGTAACAACCTTCTTCTATTGTAAAGAATCACTGATGAGAAGGCTCAGATATGACAACTGATCATCAGAAATAGCAGTGGCCATTACAAGTTTAACAATTTCCTGGATGGCCAAGAGGAGGCTGACTGCCCTCCTCCAGTACACAAAGAAGTGTACCACACTTCATTGCCTGCATCCAGCACCTCTTCACCAAGCATTTTTGGAAAAAGTTACAGAAGTGTGCAATTTTGCATTGCCTGACCTCCAAGCCTTGTGCACTTCCAAGTTCACTGGTGCTCGCTTGTTTGTTCGGTGACACGGATTGTACTTAAATTTTGACTCTATTGTTGATGAAGGTGGTCGTAGGAAAACCAATTCAATGTCTTCACAAAGTGCTTGATCATAATGCAAGGTCATAGTCAACAATGCCTTCAAAAAGGTCGTGCCCAAGGCGCGAAGTGCTTGAAATCTGCCTCACGGCACAATAAGACTAACTGCTGGGAATCAACAATTTCTTCAGAAAGACGGTAGGTTTCCAAGTGTTAGGTAGACAACAGGCATTTTGAACTTTCCACGGGCCAGATCCAAAGGGGTTAACAATTTCAAATTATGTTTTAAACCTTCTGTTTCTGCTGTACCATTGTTTTTTGCTTTTCCTTTTTTTGCTTCTCAGTGCATTGTAGATTTGAATTTTACTTGTCTTACATTAAGTTTAATTGTAATTCTGCATAGTGTACGGTTTCTTGATTCATGTATGTGAAATTGTATTTTTTCCCTTTACTGCAGCTATTTTGTAACTGGGCTCTAGACCCCGGCAAGCTGCTTCAAGGCAGCTTTTTCTCTTGGAGAAATAAATTAATCTTGAATTCAAATGCATCCTGGTACAGAATAATGTGAACAACATTTTCATTTGAAGTTATGCGATTCTGAAAAGCACGGCCATCTGTGAACTTACGATACACCCTGTTCTTGTTTGTCTGCACAATGAAGGATAGCTGCAACATTATGTCAGGGTGAGACAGCAAGGAACGAAGAGTCTCCTTGACTGGCACATAATTGTAATGCCGCATGCCGTTGTGAGAGTCTAACCCCAGAGGTATTTCCACCGACCTGTTGTGATAAAGCTTCTGGGTATAATACAGATTCCTCATATAGCTTAAAGCACCATCCGAGGACCATGCTGTAGACAGGCTGCTGTTCTTAAAGGAAAGTTCTAGTGCCCTATCTACTTCTGCAAAATTTGAAAGCATTAACTGCGTCTTCAACTGCTCCTGTAAAATTCTGTGCTGCTCTTCGTGTCTTCAACTATATCCTGGACAGCTGAACTGGGAATCAGATACTTTGGCTCAAACATTGCTAGGCTGTCAAGAAAAAACTCATGGCTGAAAACACTGAACTCAGATTCTAAAACATCTCAGATTCTAAAACAAGGGGACGTAGCAAATTCCTTTTCAGGCATGTTTGCTGCATCTACTTCGTTGCGGTTTTTTTTCCCTGTCATATAGGGAAAGATGGTTTTTCTGTGCAGTCCACGTACTCAGTTAGCTACAGCATCCATCAATTGGGCAACAAACAGCAGTCTGCCAGCTCCCGGTCAGGTGTTCCTTAAGGTGCTGCATTAAAGCTGCTTTACTGCCCATTTTTTCCCACAGCCCTCAACAGAGCATGGCTTGGTTGAAGCTTGAAAGTTGATTTGGCTACGGGGTGGCAGTCGAGAATGACACCTTGTGATATGGCTTCGCATTGTGTTGTAATTTTTTAATGCAGCCTCACAGTCAGGTACACTGCATTCTACACCTCTTGATGATGCCTCATGGTACAAGGTGTGCTCGAAGAACGCTTCCAATGACCGGAAAATTTTATTGCACCTTAGTGGTGTCTCATCGATCATACAGAGGTATTGCACATTTTAAGGTCATTACTACATTATCGATATCCTCATAACCCCACAGTGAAGGGTGTTATGAAAACATTTTTTTAGGTACAGCATATTCATTGTTATTACCAGTCCTATTTATTTATTTGAAACGTACGGGTAAACCATCACTTAAACCAGTAATGAAATGTTCATATTTATAAAACGTGCCCAGAAAGAAAAAAAAGGCATTTCTATACTTTCTACTAAGACATCTTTTTCCATTGGCACGATAATTTGGGACTATGATACCCTGTTTCGGAGAGTTAACAGTGTTTTTTAAGTAATGATGAACAACACAAGCGATGAGTGCAGGCATTCCGTTATAGTGGCTAAGCATCTTATGAAATGGGGACAATGTTGAGGCATGTGCTCGCTCAACTCCATCAGGCTAATACTCATGTCTATGTACTATCGGCATCAAATGAAACGCGAACAGCGGAGCGCCTATCGGACCGTATAGTGCGTATAGTCCAGTCGTCACTATTGACAGAAGCGCACATCTGGTTTGACTGCACTGCGTGATGTTTTTGCCCCCCCCCCCCCCCCAATACTGCGATATTTTCGTTTCCGTTCTGGTTGTCTTTTATTTGAAAGCGACAAAAGATGATGGCACAGTAATGGTGACTGTGCAAACTGTACCATACGCACCGCTGTTCGAGTTTCATTTGTCGCTGATAGAATGTACAGTTTCGCCCCGTTTGGGGATAATACTTGCTGTGATATTTTACCTTCTGTTTTCTCTAATTTTCGTTTCTCGCTTTAAAATAAAGGAGAGCCAAAAAGAAACGATGAGGGGGAGCATCATCGCGCAGTGCGGTCAAACCGGTTGTTCGCGCCTGTCAATTGGGATGACTGGACAACGCGCACTATACCTTCCGTTAGGCGCTCCGCTGTTCGCGTTTCAGTTGACGCCAATAGTACCTACTCGAGCACTATAAAAAGAAACACCCAAAGTATACTTGGGAGGCTTTATAGCACTTAAATGCACATGTTTCACACAAAATGTTCAATAAGAGTGCATATTTAAATTATTCCTCATCAAATTAGATCAAAGCACAGAGTACAGCTATACCTGCAAAGTGCTTGGTGCAATGAAGGAAACTGTATGCCAGTTTTCAGAAAATCATATTGTAGTATACATCTTTTTATGTTTTTCTTAAAGACGAGTTTCATGTTCCTATCATGCTCACAAATGCACATTCAGCAGTGTTCACTTTAACTCAGGGAGTCTCAAAATTATTTCACAGACATATCCACTCTAAGTTCCTTAGGATTCAAAGTTCTTGTCATGTCATATCCACTCCTACTTCCGACGACGCAAACTTGTTGGAAAAATGACATTGACTCGCACTTTTCAACACCAGATCACAGTGACTCACACTCTCAAAAACAGATACTCATTCATGCACAAGTCTGCAGCCATCTGACCAGCACTACACATAGTTTACTCACACTCAAGGACACTCAGTAACAGTCGCCATCACATTTAACTAGCTCTCGAACAGTTAGACTATCGCTCACACTTGAATTCCCTCAGACACTCCATTCACAGTTGAAATCACATGCACTCACGCTCACTGGCGTTCACTCAGGTCGACCCGCTAACTGGCCCTCACTTATGAGAACTCTTTCTCATCACTGCCTCTAGCTCATGGTG
Source organism: Dermacentor silvarum (assembly GCF_013339745.2). Classification (NCBI taxonomy): domain Eukaryota; kingdom Metazoa; phylum Arthropoda; class Arachnida; order Ixodida; family Ixodidae; genus Dermacentor; species Dermacentor silvarum. The sequence goes on along the minus strand of NC_051154.1, from coordinate 349,878,549 downwards.
GCACGTAAACTCACTGCCACTGGAATTGTGACCCATTATCTACAATTTCTTTGCAGGGCATCAGGTAACAAGGTTGTCCAACGCCACGACTTGGGCAGTTCCTCTCTAGAATGCAGAATTACAGACATCAGATCCGTTAACAGCATGCGAGCGAGTGGCCGGAGATGCCATACCCGTTTTCATACGCGCTGTTTACTGGAGCGCCGGTGTTGTAATCGAGAAGACTAAAGCCCCTATATATAAATATATATGGGCTTTAGAGAGCACGCGTCGGGCGCCCCGCTGCTCTGAGCCTGTTCGACCCACGCCCGAAAGGAATTCACCGGGTCATCTTCGCGATGGCGATTCCAGTTTGCCGCCAGCGTTGGAAACGGTGAGCGATGCCTCAACAAAAGATAATCGTGCTGTGATGACCGCAGCTGACCTGCGAATTTATTTCCAGCGTTAGTCGAACGCGTCCTGAGCAGCGGCACGTAATCTAACGCCGGCGCGCATTATTAGCAGTTGCGAGCTATACGAGGGAGACATGAGCACGCCGTCATTGGCGATACAAACTCGTGCAACGACACACTATGTAAATCATCACCGCACAGAGCCACAGGCACATCAACTACATATTAGACAGTTTTAGTATTGCGGAAATGGCACCACGCTAAACGCAATAAAATAGCGGGGTCAGACTGCGCATGCTCAGAACGCTAATTCAGTTTTGCGGGTAGCGTGCGTCCGCTATTTTTCAAATATTGACCCTTTTCGCGGAGCAGTTTGTTTTAGAGAAACGAGATGGCGCTCACGGCGGCGCGCCATACCTCTCCTCAGCGACCGCGCACGAATACGAAACCATTACCGCTTCTACATTGCTTCTGTCCGATCAGCTGTCGGAAATGCAACTGAGTTTTCGCTAACACACTGTGCTCCAATCATGCTAGATTGAATAATGTGGATTGAAGACGTGTGCAGTAGTTGGCTGCAAAAATAGTGACTGGCATGTTAAGGAACAGAATGAATCTGTGTGGCGAAGTTCTCGGACCGCTGCTGCAACTGTCCGAACGTGTTACCGGCACTTCGTGATGTACGGCTTTCATCGAGGATGCAGAAATTTGCTCATCCTCCAGCCTTGTATCGCTAACCTTCAAAGAAAGGGCTTCATCCCCAGAACGTCGGCAAGAATGAGTACCACTCGTTAAACAATGACAAAGGGAGTAGCGCCGCTTCCTGTCATAGTAAGTTTCGCGCACGTTATCTATACACATCTGTCAAAATGGCAGGAAAACTTACGCCCACTCTATCGCCGACGTATTAATTGAATAAGTGAATGGACTCACACTTGAATATATGGGCACTGTATACACACAATAAATGGCGGACTACACCTATGGCGCACCAATGGTCGAAGCTGAATGTTTCGTGATGGTCCACAAGAGTAAGCAAGTTACTAGCTGTAATATATATTTGCTACAAGGTATTACAATGTACAAAACAGCTACGTTTCAAGCCTTGTGCGCAGCAAGAACAAATCTATCGTATTCGGAACTGAGCACACCCGCGAGTGACTAGGCAGAAAATAATCAGATAGTGGCCGCACCGAGGAACTTCACTGAGTCAGAAACTGACAAGCCACTGCTTCAAAATATTTGCCGAATAAAGAACAAAGAGTAAAACACACTGATCTTCACTGAATTCATAATCGGACAGCTTGGAATACATATTTAGCACCGATTTTAGAACAAGCACCGTATACGCTGCTTATGACATTTGGACATAGCTTAATCAGCTCCGAAAGCGCTTTTGCGTGTTCTCTGAAGCTGTGATCAAAGCTTCGTGTCGTCCATCTAGTCACCGTCTATGATATCTCCGAAAACAGAGGTTTTCTAAGCCGCGCCGGCGCCATACACTTCCATTGTAAACAAGGAGGCAACGGAGGCAGTTGAGGCAAGCAATGGACGCGTCACCACGTGATCAAATATGGCAGCGCCCACGGGATCGCCGCGAGAAGGGTCAATAGCGGAGACGCTAAACGCTCGCTAACATGGTGGCACCCTCGGCCCGAGTGCTTGACATGCCGGCTCGTTTCAAGGCTTGGCGTGGATCCACACGGCTAGTTTGGTTGTCGAGCTGCTCAGTTTGCTGCTTTGACTACTCGCAGCTAGATGGTTCTGCGCTTAGCGGCGCATCGTTGTCTTACGCTATACTAAAACTCTATCGAACAGCGTTCCGCAAAGATTTAGCGTGCGTAACACGCTAACGCTAACGCAAGCATTTTCCGCAATACTAAAAGTCTCTACTATCGCGCTCAGTATGAGCTACTACGCTCAAGCGCGTGGCAAAGCCATCGCGCGTTGCAGCTCGTACTGAGCAGCACTTGCCGATGATTCGGCGACACATTTTAAATTACAGGGCGATAGCGCAAGCTGTTGCATGCCCATAAAGAATGTCTACGACTGAACGTCACAAAAGCACTCGTATGAGGTATCGAAAATTAACCTATAGCAAGGAAGCGTGTAGAACGGTAGGCGGACGTGCGGGCGGTGCATCGGTGATTCGCAGATGAACAGCTTTCCGAATCAACAAAGATTTCAAGTTCATTTGAACTTACCGTGCAATCCTTTGACAGAGGAGCCGTAGAGTCCACACCGCTGGTTGCAACTTACAGCAGCGAAAAACGCCGTAAATGAAAGTTGCCGCCGGGACACAGCCGCCGCGGCTCGCAAATTTGCAACCGCGACAGAGCTTGGGCCTGCGTGAGCCTGACGGTGTTCTTCCGCGCCGTGGTGTCGTCGGGCGTCGGCGCGCAAATTCCGAGCAAGAAGTTAGTTCGATTGAAGCTTTAATGCTGCATTACCGAAACGCATATAGGATGAGCCTCCTGGCAATCGCAGACAATAACGGTACTCACCACATCAGTCACAATACACATAACTACTTATCATACACCAAAACAATATTACGTTGTCAAACGGGTTCGGAGCCGTTGAAGCCCAGGACGCGGAAGCTACGGCGTTCGCGCCAACGTTGGTTCGCGCGGCTGTGGGCCTGTAGGATGTTTCTGTAATTTTACGTTTTTTTTAACAGATTAAATATCTCACACCATGCTCCACACTTCGCTCCGTTTGCAACGTTCCGCACGAGACAGATTGTCCACGCCAGCCAATATATCCCGAAATGGAAACACGCATAGAGCTGCGCTAAATTTCGCGTTAAAAATCGGTTACTTTGTTAGAAATCTTGTCTCCAACAGGAACTCAAACATAATTACGTAAAAAGAAACATGCCCAATAGGACACTTGTTGGGAATGCTGCTTAAAACTAACAATTATGGCAAGCGCGAAAGAAATATTTGATCGAAATAGAGATTACTACTTAGCGCAGGTAATGAGGTACCTTAGTATGACTTCAAAGTAGTGCTGAGTCTCACAAAATGGTTTGAAAGCAGTACTGTATCGTTTTCCCAGTTTTCTTAGCGCACGCTGTTGATTATGTATATGTGTCGCTCTCATTGTTAATTGAACGTATTTTATACACAAAATCAAGTGCCTATGTATTATCGAGAATCTTGCGTTGAAATAAACTTCTCTTTCACACGAATCCTTCTCCCGGAATGAAGCCGTCTCGTATCCTAACCTCCTCCTTCTTAACAAGTTCTCCCCAACCTTGTACCCCACTACCTGCCCAGGCTGCGGTGCACCACCGACGACTTTCCACGTCACGATGGAGTGCCAAAAACTACCCACCGATATCGCCATTCTAAACTCCCCCCAACCAACATATGCGCAGTGGGAGGCGATCCTCCGTTGCTCTGAGCCTCAGGTCTGGCTGGCCGTGATACGACGAGCAAGAGCGGTGGCGGCAGCCATTAGGGCTCTGGGCTAAGGGCCCCAACCACATTATTCATTTCACGTTATAATAAAGTTCTTACACAAGAGAGATCAACGCGGGTCCAAAAATTCATATTTTAAATTCCATTGAATATTTTGTTTTGTGCGCATATCTCTCAGTAGCACGAAAGTGAACTTGCCTTCTTTGCCAAATGTATAGTTTAGGAGGAAAAAAATATCGAAATTCTTCAGGGTGCAGGCGCCATTTTCATGCACTGAGCATTTTCGCAAGTTCTCAACTATGTGAAATGCAAAATATTACGACTACAAAGAATTGAATTTTTTGTGTAAAACGTACATGTAAAGAGTCAGCAAGCATGGTTTGAGGCTTCTGTGCAAAACGGAAGTGTTTTAGAAAAACATCTTAGTTTGCTACTTTTCGAAATTTGCTATATTTACGAATTTTTATCCACTAAACCAATGCATGTAGCCTTTCGAAATTTCGAAATTTGGTGGGCTATGAGACCTTTGCCTGTTTAACGACTGTGCTTAATATTGTTCCTGTAGCGCAAATTACCATGTTTTACAATTTGCCTCAAATGTGAAGTTTTTGACGAAAATGAGCACTATTTAAAAATCAAAATAAAAAAACACATCGTTTATTTTTTTCGAAATTTCGTAAACAGCTGTTCATAGACACTGGAAAAAGAATATTAAAAAAACTTGTTGCATTTTTTTTGTTTTGAATGACAATATATGTGGTAGAACTGAGAGCTTCGCCGGGATGCAGCAAGGTGCTAAGATATGGGGACTTCGCGGTAAAAAGAACGTGTATTAGCCTCTGACTTGCCTAAACTTGACCATGAGTGGGACACAAGGGTAATTTTACCCTGATGGTTAATACTTATGCATAAAATACCGTTTAGTACAATACTCATTCACATGAATGTTAGTAAAGATACGTACACAGAGCAACTTTTACATAGCTCATTTTATTTAACAACAGTGTGCGTAGCTTGCAGCGCAATTAATTTGTTCATTCTGTTAATGTAGGTTTGTATTTCCTTGTTCGCTGCAGATTTAACGGTGAACTCCCTGTGCATGTACACAAGCAACAGAATTTACGGCAGGTAAATGTCTCTAAAAATTGCGTACTCGCCATGACTCCGTCGGAAACGTCACTATATAACCTAATATGCGGTCGTGGGTGGGAGTGGCGATGGTGTTGGTTAGAGGCGGGTTATCTGGCAGATAGTGCCAGTGATTGCTCTCTTCTACCACCTGTTTAAAAAAGGAGTTGAACAGCTCGAAAGAGGCGCGACACTTCCTCTCTTAGAAACTGATGTGCTTTGGGAAACATTACCTGTTCCGCACACCATAGGCGTCGACTACGGGGGGGGGGGGGGGGGGGGGGGCTCCGGGGTTCGAGCCAGCTCCGGAATTTTCCCGGGATGCCTGAGCCCCCCCCCCCCCCCCGGAGATCCGTAGCCGACCCCCGCCCCTAAACTGTCATTACCAGAGTTCTGTTACCCACATAATTTGAGGAATCTCTTGCGTTGCCTCCACATTTTCCCTTTTCTTGTGGCTAAAAGCTTACGGCACCATTGTTGGCGCGGACGTGCACGGCTTTTAATTTATACTTTCGCTTTATTTCGGCAAATCCTGACAATAGGAGGACAAGCGCATTAGAAGCACCAGCGGCGGCTACTTCATCCTCATTTTAACATATTTTTTTTAATTTCCACCACGCACAGACACAATCTCTTTAAATATATACACAGGACAAAGTTCATAATATTTTTTAAAGAGAAGGAGGTAGCCAACTAAATGGATAGCCTATACCTAGAGACTAAAATATGTTGATGTATGTTCCCCTCACTTCAAATTACTTTGCGTGCTTTTTTGACCCTGAAAAAAACCTGCGGACTTCAGTGACCCCTTCGGCAGAGTCTTCTATCTACGGCGTGTGAAAAGCACGTCAATGTATGTGTCTCAATATTGATTCTCTTTCCAGTAGGCAATGCTAACGACTGGCGACAAAACAAAAGAAAAAAAAAGCTCTTCTAATTATTTACAACATTTACGCATTAGGGATGGAAATATCGCATCTTGCGTGCAATTAAGGCCATAAATACGGGGTGTTTCAGCAAACACTTTCAAATTTTTTTTAAAGGTTGCCTGTGGCAGATAGCACAATTCTAATTCATGAGCTGGTTTACTCGAAGGGGTGGACATTACTTGCACAAAAAATTGAAATGCATAATCGACTAAATAAAAGAAATCACCTTAGGTTTTTAACATATTAACTTGTGGCCTGTGTTGCAATTTACAAATTCTAGCCGTGGAATTCGCAAGGTGGATGCACTAGGAAGTAATTCTCAGGATGGCACCAGTTTCGAGATATTAATTCCCGAACATTGCGGAGGAAATGCATTGGCGTTCCAGTTACTTTTGCGCTTACCCGCCGTGGTTGTTTAGTGGCTGTGGTGTTGGACTGCTAAGCATGAGGTCCCGGGATCAAATCACGGCCACGGCGGCTGCATTTCGATGGGGCGAAATGCTAGAACACCCGTATACCTATAGATTTAGGTCACGGCAAAGAACCGCAGGTGGTCTAAATATTCCAGAGTCCTCCACTACGGCGTGCCTCATAATCAGATCATGGTTTTGGCACGTAAAAAATCCCATAATTTGCTCTTTTCATACTTTTTTTGCTTTGATGCATAAAACGACGTTTTGTTGAGAAAGTGACTGGCACGCCAATGTATTTCTCCGCAAAGTTAGAGAACTAATCTCGACACTGGTGTCAGCCTGAGATTTAGTTCAAAGTGGATCCGCACTCCACAGCTAGAATTTGCAAATTGCCACATGGGCCCTAAGGTGTGCCAACATGGGCCAACATGGGCCATAAGCTTATGACCATGGGCCATAAGCTAAAAACCTCATTGGTTAATTTTGTTAATTAGTCGATTATGCATTTCAATTTTTTATGCAAGTAATGTCCGCCTCTTCGAGTAGACGAGCTCATGAACTAGAATTGTACTATCTGACACAGGCCACCGTTAAAAATTTTGGAAACTGTTCGCTGAAACACCTTGTATTAGTAGAATTCTCTCAGTAACCGAAATGATGCCAAGCCAGATTCACTCAAAAGCCGAATAAATAGAAATCTAGAAGTTATGCGCAGCAGCGCTTATACTCGGACCCGAAGTACTGAAAAAATAAAGAGTGCAGTTTGGCCGGGAATGCGAAGCAGTATTAGTGATAGCGAAGTAGAAGACAATTACACGAAGGAAGTTTCTTAACGTGTAAATCCGTGTAAGGATCGCACCAGTGTAAGGGCCGCACCCATAAATTCACAGCCAATATTAAAAACAAAGACATCCAACCGAGAAGCAATCGCGTTCCATGCACTGATTCTGATCGGGCTCAACAGCGAATTGTCGCGCGCAGCGTACTTTCGCGCGTCGCAACTGGTTGTCGAGAGGAGGCGATCGCGGAGGTTTACGGCGGATTTGTTACTCGTAGTTGGAAAAATGAGGTCAAATAGCCCGGTCCCATGAAAGGCTCGTCAAAATCGCGACAGAAAAGTGTGGCCCTTACATGAGTCTATACGTTAGTTATAGTGGCCATATAAATTGTAGTAGACATTCACATAAAATTAAAATAGTAAGCATAGTGGACATAGTAAGCACGGACCATGTAAACCTGTAAATACCTCACTGGATGACCTAGAGCAATCGCTTTCACAACGCAAGCATTGTGAAGAACGCCGGTAGCGGGGGCGAACGGTTCGTACAGCCGCGCGATTCAGCGCAAGTCTGAAAATTAGATTCATCATCATTATCTGCCTATTTTTATGTCCACTACTGACGACCTCTGTGAGTTATCTGCGATGACCCCTGTCTCTTAGCTCTGCAACACTAGGGGCGCAGAAAGAGAGCCCGAAAAGGAAGACAGCGCGCATGAAGTTAGCAGCCATCCCTGGTCGCCCTTTATCATTGCGCCCACCAATGATTACCAGCAATTATGGCACGCGGGCCCCATAAGCGTCAGCCGCGCACAGTCATTCACAGCTACGGCAGGGCTAGAGGAGAAGACGCGTGCCGTCCTGCCCATTCGCGTTTGATTACGTGACCTACAACTAACCCGAATATTGAGCGCATGGGAAATAATGCCATCAAACCGCCATCCTTTTCGGCTCACTGTTACGTGCTTTTTCTCGCACCCACAGGGTTTGGGCGCGCCATTTATATGGCGTTTGGATTTAATGCGGAACATGACGGCTACGACAACCGCGAAAACTTGCCTTGAATTTCGATATAATTGCAGTCGCCATAAAGCTATAAATAAAACATTGTTAGCAGAGGGTATATATATGCGTAGGTTTCGGAAAGCTGGTCGGGCCCCAGCCCCCCCCCCCCCCCCTTCGGAAAAATGAAAACTTTCCGCCTATGACGCACACTCATGAGGAAATTGTCTTCTGTGCGAAGCCTCAAGTGGACCATTTCTGTTTTCATTGAAGTATTGGCAGGCTCAGATAAACTGTTCCGCGTTAACGGGGAGGGGGGGGTTCGTGGAGCTAGTTATCTTTGTTTTCTGCATAATAATATTCAACCTACGCTTACACCTTCTCGGTTAAGGCACTCAATCAATTGTTGCAATGTGCCCCCATCGTTGCTGAATAGGACAATGCTACCGTCAAGCTGAAGGTTGTTGAGATATTCGCCGTTGGTCGTCGTTCCTAATCCTTCCCAGTCTAACAGCTTGAATATATTTTCTTCTAAGCATGCAGTGAATATCATTGGAGAGACTGTGTCTCCCTGCCGGGCCGCTTTCTCCATCGATAAGTAGAAAGCGGCCCGGCAGGGAGACACAGTCTCTCCAATGATATTCACTGCATGCTTAGAAGAAAATATATTCAAGCTGTTAGACTGGGAAGCGATACTCATGAACCCGAACCTGGAGGTTCAACTTTGGGCCATCAAAAGAGCTGAGGAGGTGGCTGTAAGGCACCACCTGGTAGCCACCCCTCACTAAGCAAATTAACAAAATAAAGTTGTTTTCTCCTCCTCCATCGATAAGTATTTGTCCACTTTTCTTGCGGATAATTAAGACATGTGAAACCGGAAGTATCACTGAGGCAGAGTCGAAACCTGAGGAGTTGCGGATACTTGCGCTGTAGCTGAACCTAAATATGGAAGTTGCACGTAAATGAAATAATTTTTAAGTTGTCAGTCGAATGCTGCAAGCACCAGGGCCTTGATGTGAAGATCGTTCAGTCTCTCCATACGATATGCATTTCTACCGTTAACTGCACACAATTGTCGTAGCTTCGTCCAAACACACTGAATTAGGTGATCGAACTGTGCGCCGCCGGGAGGGCACAGAAGACAGCATAATTCGAGCGAGGAAATGTTAATCTTGCTTATACGACGCGTTTTAGTGATTAGCGTCGTTCACGCTTCAGATCGTTCAAATCACGATACCAAGCCACTGTGGCCGGCTTTTTGATGCCATCATGTTGACCTGATTAGGGCGCAGCAGGCGCAGTGCAACGTAAGCCTGTCGCCGGCTGGAAGAAAAGACTTGTGCCGAATTTACAAACGCCTATGAAGGGTTTCTTAAATGAGAAGAGGAAATTATAGAAAGAACATTGCACGAACCGTCGCAAAGATGTTAGTGAAGTCATTTCGCCCAATGAGGCGTGATACCCGTCATTGCGGATATAAATGTGCGTGCGTGCGTGCGTGCGTGCGTGCACTGCACGCAAGACAATTAGAAACGTTTAGTCGTATTTTCGTTGTTCAATCTCGCATGCAGAATTTTAACAAGCGTTCGACAAGATAACCACCGTAAGAGAAACCATACTATCAGTAAGCGAAAGTTCAAACTAAATACCCAAAAAATCAGGTGTCATTCCACTCTGTGAAGGTGGATGACCAGCGAAGCTGTTTAGCGCACGGCACAGAGGTGACACAGAATTTTGACCAAAGGTACGAACACATTTATTGTCCTGATCGGTGGACATCGTGACGATAAATACCCACACGCATTCGCGTATCACCTCGGTTATTAAATCTGTCCGTCACGTAAGACGGACATACCCCTTTAAGCAATGGCTCATACCCCCGTAAACGCGGCCTCCCCATTACGACGACAGCAGAAGTGAAATTCCACGCTGGAATGTTGAGCGGCAACGGAGCCACTGTGGAAGACGACGAACGCGTGAGCAGTAGCACGAGCGCGTTCGCGCGGTCGCTCCGAGGGGCGCCTACCCTTTCCCCTTGGCCGCCTTATCAAGCGCACACTACGTCACGCACTACGTCATACATTCACAGATACACATCGTTTTAGACAACAGGGGGTTAAACCGAGCTCCGACGCGAGCGGCGATATACGTTTGTTTTTGTTGTTGGCTCTTTCACTCTCCCTTTTTAGAGGAGAGTTTTTCCGCGCGAACGCCATAATATCCCGGATCCAAGCCATAGACAGCTTCGCTGAATAACAAGAACGACAGAAGTGCTCAAAACACATCAGTGACAAACCTGACGGCTGTCAGGCACGGAGACTGCACTTCTATTTGCTAACACCCAACGGAGTGTCATGACCAGTATGAAACGTTAGGCTATTATTGCGCGCATAAAGAAATAGCCTATCAAGCATTAGGCAGGAGTGCGCAGCCCAGCATTAATGTTACTTACTGCCTTCCACAGTAGGCCACGCACAATACAATTATACCCCTAAACTGCTCAATGCCCTTTGAGATGACAAATCAGAGAGCGCCACAAAGATATAAGTACGTGCCTGTGATGTGTAGTGCGCGACACGGTGCGGTGGCAGGAGACTGTGATATGTGTAGTGTGCGACAAGGTTCGGTGCATTTCAAACAAGAAGCAGACGACAAGGAGAGCGCGCGCCGCTGTACCGCGCCGCGCCGAAAACGACGACGCCGAAGACCGTCCGGCGCGTGAACACGCGGCACAAGAAAAACACCAAAAGAAAGCGAACCCAATCACAAAAGAACACGGAGCCTCGAGCAGCCAATGAGAAGTCGACGAATCGACCAGGGCAGCAGAAAAAGGAGCCGCGCTGGCAGTAGGGGAGGAGGAGTTCCAGAAGCGGCACCAGGACAAGGTCGGACACCGGATCGGGAGTTGAAGACGGCCGTCGGGTTCCGGACCCGAGCCACCAGGACTTCACCCGGCCGGGGCCTCCTGCCAACCCGTTCCTGGGAGTCGCCACTCCTCCTGATCGTCAACCGCTGACCGAGGCCGGCAAGCGTCTGCGTCCGTGGGCAGAACGAGAGCTGTCGGGCTACGGGCCCGAGCTCCACGGCCAGCTGCCCGGCCAGAACGCCGCCGCCGTCAACCCCTGCTGCCAAGCCGCCTGCCTTCCCGGGAATCGCCACCCTGCCCGATAATCTACTACTGCTGCCCGAGGCCGGTGAGCGTCTGCGTCTGCGAGCCCGAGTGCCACGATCGGCTGCCCGACCAGAACGCCACCATCATCGGCTCGTGCTGCCGAGCCGCCTGTCTTCTCCCACCGAGCCAGAGCTGCCACGCTCTGGTAGCCTGTACGACGTTCCGACACGACTTTTGGTGAGACCAACACCGCTTATCTCGTCGTCTCGTCTCCGCTGCTCCGCGTCGAGACTGTAGTGCATACGCACACCCGCAGCCTGCCCGAACTTGCCTCATAACATTAGCGTTCCAGCTACGTGTTTTCATGTTATCTTTGTGTGTTCGTTTTTATGGGTTAATTTTCGTTTCTAGTTTTATTAAAAGTTTGTGTGTTTCCCAACCAACGGCTTTGTCCTCGATTGGGTTCTGGGAGGCTTCGCCTCATAGAACCGTCAAACATTAACACAAAAGAACCTGCTCATCACAGTGCCATCGGTGGTTATCGGTTGTGGCCTCTGGTGGTGGTGGTGAATTCTTTATTTCGCCCAAAAAGAGGGGACCAGTCCAAGGACCGGTTGCGCTGACTGAGAGGAGGTCGGCGGGGATCCCTTGGGATTCCGCGGCCTCCACCGCACGCTGGATGAGCCGGCGCTTGTCTGCTGGCTCGGAGCTACGCAGGAGGGACTCCCACGACTCTGGGGTGTTTGTTTTGTCTGTGTTGTAATGCGTACAAGCCCACGCCATGTGTATGAGAGTGGCGGGAGCTGAGCAGTGTTTGCACCGAGGCGTTATTTGTTGCGGAAAGATTTTACTGTATAAGAGGGGGTGTGGGAAGCTGCCTGTTGGTAGTTTGCGCCATTGAACGGCCTCGCGCCTTGTTAGATCACGGTGTGCGGGAGGATATATGCATCTTCCGAGTCGGTAGTACTGGAGGATGTCCGTGTAAGTGGTGAGTAGAGTTGTGGCCTCTGGCCAATCGGCCACAACAGCGCGTTCCGACGCTTACCCGCGTCTGCTCGAGCGGCTCAGGTAGACATAATTATGTTCGTAAGACTGCTACCGTATAACCCCATCGTATAAATTTCTTATGTCGTCAGCTGCGACGGCTGCTTAGTTTTTGTGAATCGACTTACGCCTACTATTGGCCCACGCACAGAAGTTCGCACCTGTGCTGCCATTACGTATACACGCTTTTTTACAAGCAAGCTTGCGGGCATCGCAAGATTGCTGATCTTACGAGCACTTTTAGCTTTGTGAATACGCTTTTTTCGTAAAATTTTCTTGAGCCACAATTTGTGCGTAAGTTCGCTTAGTGACGTAATAGTTCAGCGGAAATCCGCTAGGTGGAGATAAGTAATTAAAGGGAAACTGAGACATCCACCCAAATGTAGCAATTTGCTACAATGGAAACCCAACCGGGTTCCTCGAAAGAAAGCTTCGCAGTTGAAGAAAAATTCGTCCGGGTCCGGGACTCGAACCCGGGACCACCGCCTTTCCGGGGCAGCCGCTCTACCATCTGAGCTAACCAGGCGGCTAGCAGATGGCAGGGCGAAGTCGAATTTGTCGACCACTCGAAGCAAAGGCAAGTATATGACGTAATAGATCAGCGGAAATCCGCTAGGTGGAGATAAGTAATTAAAGGGAAACTGAGACATCCACCCAAATGTCGCAATTTGCTACAATGGAAACCCAACCGGGTTCCCCGAAAGAAAGCTTCGCAGTTGGAGAAAAATTCGTCCTGGTCCGGGTTTTAGAAAGTTTAGACTATCGCATCGTGTTTTTCATTTAAATAAGAAAGTATTCTCTTATCCTCGCTCGCGTACCTACGTTCGCTCACTAAGCACTAAGCACTGCACCGATGCTGAGTAGCCTATGGTTTGCGAGCGCGCGTCGCATAGGCTTTTGCAGTTTTGATCGGCGCAGTCTATGCGAGTACCCTTATTATTGCGATAGCAATTATATGGACACTTCTACGGGATTTTTGCCGTCGGTGTCGTCGTCGCGTCAGGTTCTGTATAGATTCCAAGGGCGATAAAATCGTCGCCGCGCGCCGTACGAGTAAAAGCGCGCGGGGTACGCGCGCTATCACGGAGAGCCAACGCACGGCGGAAAGCAAACGCGATTGTCGCCCAAAAGGCCGTGGGGGTATGGGGGGGAGGGAGGCGGGGCGACGCTGTGCTACGGCACCAAATGCTTATCTTGCAACCCAGCGCAAGGAGAACTGGCAACGCAATCTCCCACGCGAAAGCAAAAAAAAAAAAAAAAAGCGGGGAGGCAGCGCGGGAGGGACAGGGGGAGGCAGCTTCTACTCTGCCAACAAATACGCTTGCACTGGCTGTGGTGCCGTCGCCCGCACCGTCTCTTTATCTCCACCATGGCCGGGCTCGACTGGCGCGCGCACTCGCTTCTTAAGAAGCGAGCGAGCGCGCGCGCCAGTCGAGCCCGGCCGTGTTTCCACACGGCTCTGACCTTTATCCGCTGTCCATTCGCCGCTCAGTTTCCGTTGAAGCGATAGACCGCACGATTCTTCGCCCGCTGCAGCGGCCGCGCCAGCGTTTTGACAGTCATTGTCTGCGGTCATTCAGTGTGATCTATTCATGTTTGCTTGTGCGCGATGACACCACGCTTGTCAATTCAGTTAGAAAGCGAATGTGTCCAAGTTTATGCGGCCGATAAAACTATTCTACTATCCCTACTCCGAATAGCTCTCTACCAATTTGCTATCGCAATTGATGCTTCGCCTTTCGGGCGAAACTGCGACATTTTTTTAAGAACTGACGAAAATGCTTCGCCGCGAAATAGCCTTACATTAGCTACAAATCGTCATGTAAACCACCTATTTTACTTTTTCACGGGAAGCACACATCGTGTGTCTCTTGTTTCTTTTTTTTTTCCTCAGTTTCTTTTTTCGCTACTCGTTATTTGGGACTAAAGAACGCAGTGCTTCTTCTGGGGAGAGCGGCTGTTGTGTACGTGGCAAGCGAAGCATTGTGATTTTCTCTATTCTCAGCAGATATCTTGCGGATCTTAGGTTGTTACGTGATATAGGTGATTTTTTAGACGAATATATTTGTAGCGTGGTGCTCGTAAGCCGATGGTCATTCGTGCTCATTCTCGATCGTAGTGGGTATTGTGGCGGTCTTTGAATGCCTGTGCACGGTATGCCCAGGTGTAGTAGAGTTAAGGGGCATCATGGGACCAAAATGTTTCGGCGCTTTCTGGCATGGTGTTAGTTGTAGCCTGTGCATTTCTTCGAAACGTGTGAAGCGAGGTAATACAGCATTACTTCCGCGAAAATTTATTTTTAAGCACTGTAATGGGTTCTCTGTATTTACAAGGCAACTTTTCATATCAATAATCCCTTTTGTTGTTTTACTTGTACTTAGAAACACTTTGAAGAGGACCAGTACGAGGGAAATCGACAGGATGGGCGCCGTCTGTTAAAGTCAACAGCCCTACATCATCTTGGACTATATTTTCGAAGTGAAAAACATTGCTAATCTGTATTTGACTGTCTTAGTTTCATTTACGGTTTTTGTACGCGATATGTACGCAGTTGTCATGAGTAAGACGCCGGCGGCGCCATAAAAGACAAGGACGATGTGATCGGAGCGTTCCGAACGGCGCGAGCGCGCGAGGCGCGTGATCCGAGCTGTCATCGGGGGAGAAGCAAGGCTGAGCGAGCATTATCGACGTGGCTCCGGGCCAGGAAGGTCGCATCGCCAGCTCCGCTCTGGCGACGGGAGACTTGGGGGTTTGGCCGAGTCCGTGACGTTGGCCGTCCATGGTGTGGCCGTCGACATCGGCAAGTTCGAGTGAGGCTCCTGGACCGGCTGCAGCCTCTCACGGCAGGACCGGGCACCCCAGAAAGGACCCCTCTTCCACGGCAGACCGGCACGTTCGATGATCCCCGGAACGCCACGTCGGCACTCGGGAAAGAAGCTGGACGGAAGCGGCGGCCGAGCACATCGCTAGGCCTAACCCCTCACCTCTCCCGGCCACGTCAGCAACAGCGACCGGGTCAAACAGGCTCTGAAGATGAGCGGGTGAACGAACCGACTTCAACGCAGCAAGGTTCATGCGACGGTCGGCGAAAAGACAACGACATTGAGAAAGGATCAACGAGATTGCCGCCGGGAAGAAACGAGCAACCAGAACAACAGTGACGAACTCAGTAAGAGCGTTCCATTCTTGCATCGCCACAACAGTAGGCCAGTGATGCCAGACTTTGGTGTAGGAAACGCCCAGAACTATCGTGGATAGGAATTTAGGGCATGTTTATCGCTTTATTAAGTTGTGTATTTGTTGTAGATTGTTTTTAGTTTGAAGTTTTTTGGTTTCGAGTGTGATTAAATATCTGCTTGCTGTGTCGCCATGCCTCTTCCCTATCCATCTCTCATAACACCTGCACGCCCCCGAGATCGGTGACAAAAACACATCACAATTGGCGAGCTTGCCAGGATCCGTTCCCGGATTCTATCCAGCCCAGTCACTGATACTCAGGAGTTGCAGAGATGGATTGGGAGGCGATATCGGCCACTATTCGCGAACAGAAGCTCAACAAGGAGCAGGGCCTCAAATTAATCGAGGAGGAAAGGAAGCGCGTAGAGGCCGCTCGATTATCAGAACTTGCTGCAATTACGAAAGCTTACGAAGAGAGGAAACAGTTCCTAGAGAAAGAGACCAAGATGCTGCAAGAAAGAGCACGAGCATCGAAAATGAAAGAGAGTGAGTCCGAGTTAAAGATAGAGATTAGGCTCACTAGCGTAATAGAGCAGCCTGAGAAAGCAGAGGGACGTCAGAAGACGCAGAAAGAGTAGATAGCGCCCGTGATGGCGTAGAGGAAAGGCTCTTGACTAGAGAACCCTTGAGTAAGGACTATGACATGAGGATGGGCGACATCCCGACCGAGTTTTGCGTAACCAAGGAGCCGAGGGTTGTAGAGGAAGAAGTAGCTTCACCTCGTAACGACATGGGGTTTGTAATGGAAAACGATTTCAAGGATAGCCAAGCATCAGAATCGATAAGTCAGCCAACCTCAGAGGGAAATGAGAAGGACGATAGACGCCCTAGCCACCTAAAAAACGCAATGCACGGTAGAAGGATTCCTAGGAGGTTGAAGACACGGCGGCGTAAGAAACCGCGTGTGCATGAGAAGATGAGCGGGTCGAGGAGAAAGAAAAAGAATAAAGCTGGTAGATACCCTAATCGTCCTAGACGTGTAACACGTACGGGTAGGAAGAAGAGTCAAAGGAGATGTAAAGAAAAGCAGCGTAAGAAAACGCGTGCGCATGAGATATGTGCGTCAATGAGAAAGTTGATGAAGCCACAGTTAAGGCAGAGCCACTCCAAGATGCACGAGAAATGTGCCAGAGCAAGAAAGCGAAGGAGACAGGTGGCACGTAGAGAAGCGTGGGAGTTCCGAAAAAGGCGGAAAAAATAGAGCAGTATAACCGGTAGGATACGAAAGGAATACCGTTTAGGAATGGCATACGGAAGATTTCAGTGTTCAGAAATGCGGATTGAGAGAAAGCATTGAAACAGTACCTATGTATATTGTGTTTGGAGTACTGTAAAATATGTGTAGATACCAAGTTTATTCTTATAAAGTGTTTGGGAAAATGAACATTATGAACTATTGAATGCAGTGTATTGTGCGGTGAAAGGTGAAATGTGCGCGTAGATGTTGTGGTGACAAGCGAGCCGCGAGCACAAGTGAAGTGTGCAAGTCTCAGAAGAAGAGTCCAGTAGGAAAATTAAGGACAAGAGAAAGCAGTTTTTTGGAAAAAAACTCTTAAAAAGGGGAGCCATGTCATGAGTAAGACGCCGGCGGCGCCATAAAAGACAAGGACGATGTGATCGGAGCGTTCCGAACGGCGCGAGCGCGCGAGGCGCGTGATCCGAGCTGTCATCGGGGGAGAAGCAAGGCTGAGCGAGCATTATCGACGTGGCTCCGGGCCAGGAAGGTCGCATCGCCAGCTCCGCTCTGGCGACGGGAGACTTGGGGGGTCTGGCCGAGTCCGTGACGTTGGCCGTCCATGGTGTGGCCGTCGACCTCGGCAAGTTCGAGTGAGGCTCCTGGACCGGCTGCAGCCTCTCACGGCAGGACCGGGCACCCCAGAAAGGACCCCTCTTCCACGGCAGACCGGCACGTTCGATGATCCCCGGAACGCCACGTCGGCACTCGGGAAAGAAGCTGGACGGAAGCGGCGGCCGAGCACATGGCTAGGCCTAACCCGTCACCTCTCCCGGCCACGTCCGCAACAGCGACCGGGTCAAACAGGCTCTGAAGATGAGCGGGTGAACGAACCGACTTCAACGCAGCAAGGTTCATGCGACGGTTGGCGAAAAGACAACGACATTGAGAAAGGATCAACGAGATTGCCGCCGGGAAGAAACGAGCAACGAGAACAACAGTGACGAACTCAGTAAGAGCGTTCCATTCTTGCATCGCCACAACAGTAGGCCAGTGATGCCAGACTTTGGTGTAGGAAACGCCCAGAACTATCGTGGATAGGAATTTAGGGCATGTTTATCGCTTTATTAAGTTGTGTATTTGTTGTAGATTGTTTTTAGTTTGAGGTTTTTTGGTTTCGAGTGTGATTAAATATCTGCTTGCTGTGTCGCCATGCCTCTTCCCTATCCATCTCTCATAACACCTGCACGCCCCCGAGATCAGTGACAACAAAACACGTCACAGCAGTGTTGTTTATTTTTTCAATGTAGTTATCAGTGTTCTAATGGTTATTTATAAAATGTTGTGTACTCGCCATCGATGTGTTTGGCTGATGCGACGTATTCGATGGTAGCTGATGTATTCTGGCTGGATATCTTGATTAATATTACCCACGGTTGCGTTTTCTAGTTTGCATTCTTGTTTTCGATTTATATTGTGTGTAATAAGGTTGACGTACTCACTTGAACCCCCCCCCCATGTAATGAATAAATTAAAAAAAAAACTCTCACTATCCCGAATTGTGTGTCGAGCCTACCTTGCGAATTTTTTTTTATCTCGTCTTTCAACATAACCTTCAGGCGCCACACAGTACATATATTTTTCATGTACATATCTCTTTCATGATTGATTGTACTAGACATTATAAGTAAATGTATTTTGTGCATCGTTTGGTTTCTTGTGTGTACTACGCAAGATTGACACAGACAAGTTGCGTTACATTTTTCTCTACAGCTCTAACAAAACCTTTTTTTCACATCGCAGTTATTTTTACACCAGCTTAATCCTGTCAGCACACAGTTTTGTGGCAAAAAAAGCAAAATTGCGCGTAGATATCGTCAAATAATTGCAACGAACGCGAAGAGCACGCGAAACACAAGGGAAACTAACCGCCGCGGCCGAGTGGCTGGCTACGGTAAAGGAGGCGTGACGTGTAAACCAAAATACAACAGCGAAAAAGAAAAACTTCCACACACAGGGTGTCGCAAACCTTATATACCAAGCATCGAAGCGCAAAAAAATAGTGCGTATTTCAAACATACACACGGCATATTAAATGTAAATTGAATTAGGCAACTTGGGGCATGTTCCCGGCGCCATACATTTACGTCTTGGACCTTCGACGAGTTAACGGCTATTGGTTATAAAGATGTGCAGATGCGATACCGATAAAAAAATCCTCATCAAGGCAAAGCACTTGGAAGTGCGCCGCGAGTAACACTATTTATGAACGCAAGCATAGCTGAGTGTCGGCTCGTGTGACTCAATATGGCGGCGCCAGCGGGGTTGTCTCCACCCTGGACGGCGGCGCTGGGCATCGAGGCACCCTATGTCCACGCGAATTGCAGCTCCATCCATGAGATGGATGCGGAACCAAAATCGCTTTTCTTTTTTTTTCTTGTCAACCCTCTCTCAACTTTGTCGTTTCTCGCCTTCAACTATCGGCGGCGCGGTCCGCGCTCATCGTCGGCCGTGCTGATAACGGCCGAAACGGCAGAAAAAATTTTTCTGGCATTATACCATAGAGAAAAGAGTTGAATTTATTTCGCTATGATTATACGGTCAGTTTTTCGCCTTCCGTGCTAGCAGTGTGGTCCCTGTGGTAGCCTACCGTTGCACGTTTGTCGGCTTTTTTTCCGCCATGTCTCGCAGCTGTCGCTGTTCGTGTGTGGTTCAGTGGTGTACGAACACATCAAGACGAAGTGAGCCATGCGACGTGAAATTCTACCGCATCCCTAAAAACAACAGGTGAGCACCGTGCTGTTTACTTCCCGGTTTTTATTTGTGATAGTAATTCTGCGCAGTCGTACATGGCTGTCCGGTGGTGAGGCAGCAGTTGGCTGATTTGAAAACACCACAACGATGCAGTAAATCGTTATGCCAACAAGCAGCGAACATAAATCTCCTGATAAATATAGTACCACCTGTGCGCGTATCGCAAGGAATTACACGTGTGTAGGTGTGCGCTTTGCACTTATTTCTATCTAATTAGTCGAGATCGTTTAAAAATGCGCTTCGGAGAATTAAGGTTGACATATCACAACTAGTACTCTGCCGCGATCGAAACGAGTTCTGTTTTGTATGTTCCAACTGCGATGTTATAATTTATGATCTTCACTGTTCTTCAGGATGGAAGCGTTTTTAGCCTATATACGCTGGAAGGATGGAGCTAATGGGTTTGCCCAGAGAGAAGGTCAACAACCGCAGAATATGCTCGGTGCACTTCACGGAGGTGGATTTTATGGACCGAGCGAGAAGCAGGCCGTGAGAAGCTATTCTGCGCATTGGCCATTAGATCAATTACAATAAATGTTTTTCACATGTGCGTACATGGAACACCATCCGTGTTGCGTTGCATACTATAGTGTGTTGCACTGTCTGCTCCAATTCTGGTTTTCGCAAACGAACACAATAAAGTGAGTCCAAAGAACTGTTATTTTTTAAATATAATTTGGGCACATGATTGCTTGATACTAATAATGAACGGGACTGCGTGCATGAAAACGCAAAAAGAATCCACTGCGCACAAGCACGCAGCTCGAATGCACGAATGGCACGGCCGGACAGGAGAGGAGCGCGGAGGACGCGCTTCGGTCCGGTGGTGCGTCTGATAACGCCCTTTGGCGCTGAGCCGTGCTCCCTCAAGGGCTGCAGAAGATAGCGTCTACCTTTCCTTTCCATACGAACCACTTACTACTACTAACGCCCGCAGGCAGGCAGGCAGTGAACTTTATTTTAAGTCCTGAGGAGCGACTCCGAGAACCCCTTACGGGGGAGGAGCCACCGCGGGCCGCTCCCACGTTGGGACGGGCAGGCCGTGCCTGACCGCCGCGTCGTGGGCCCTCTGGACAGCCCGTAGCTGAGCGGTGAGGTCGGAGCTCTTGAGCGCCTCCACCCACTCTTCTTCCGTGGTGAGATTATCGTGGTCCCGTAACGAGGGACACCGCCAGAGCATGTGTTCTAAAGTGCAGAAGGGATCGCCGCAATCCGGACAATCGGGCTCGAACGAGTCCGCGTACCTACTGACCCTGGCTAGACTGGGATAGGACCCGGTCTGCAGCATGCGAAGGGTGGAAGACTGAGGCCTGGAGAGCTTGGCGTGAGGCGGGGGATAGACCCTCCTGCCGAGCTGATAGTGCTTTGAAATCTCGTTAAACGTGTGGAGTGAGTCCTTGTGGAATCCCGCGTCCGCGCCCTCGAGCGGCGTTTCCCCGGCGCGGTGGGTGAGTTCGCGCGCGCGGGCGTGGGCCAGCTCGTTGGCGTTGGGAACGACGGTGGAGACCTGAGGTCCCATGTGGGCCGGGAACCAAGTGATGACGTGGGGGGAGACGCTCCTGCCGCAAAGCAGGGAGGCCGCTTCTCTCGAGACCGAACCCGTGGCGAAGGCCCTGACCGCCGCCCGGGAATTCGTGTAGATCTGCGGCCTGCTCCCGTCCCGGAGGGCGAGGGCCACCGCGACCTGCTCCGCCAGTGCCGGAGACGAGCCCCGCACCGACGCAGCGTTAAGGAGGTTGCCCCTGTGATCTACCACGGCCGCCACGAATCGGTCGGATGAACCGTATTGGGCGGCGTCGACGAACGCTACCGATCGCGGATCGCCAGCGACGGATCTGAGAAGTGCGGCCGCCCGGGCCCTGCGTCTGCCTATATTGTG
Source organism: Dermacentor silvarum (assembly GCF_013339745.2). NCBI lineage: Eukaryota > Metazoa > Arthropoda > Arachnida > Ixodida > Ixodidae > Dermacentor > Dermacentor silvarum. Next base: position 349,857,222 of record NC_051154.1, on the reverse strand, counting down.
TTGCGGGTGCACGTTGCGCGGGAACGGCGAGACCGTGATGGCCTCCCGCGTATCCGCGTCGAGCGCGCACCGCCTCTCCCTGACGGCAGTGGGATTGCAGCCCAGCGCCTCCAAGATCCGCCTCCCCGCAGGCGAGGAAGAGAGCCTGACGACCTGGGCCGTCTGCTGTGCCTCGACAACCTCGTCGAGAGTGTTGTGGACTCCCCGCTGCATGAGCTTCTCCGTGCTGGCGGCCATGGGGATGCCGAGCACCTTTTTGATGCTCTTGCGCATCAGCGCTTCGAGCTTTGTCCTCTCGTATCCGTGCCAGCGATGCGCGGCGGCCACGTACGTGATGTGGCTCATTAGGAAGGCGTGGTACAACCTGAGGAGGTTGTCCTCCCCCAGCCATGCGCGACTGTTGGAGACCCTAGTGATGAGCCTGACCATGTTATCCGTTTTGGTGGCGATACGAGCGATCGTCTGTCCATTACAACCATTTGCCTCGATGAGCATACCGAGTACGCGGATGACCTGCACCTTGGGAATGACCTGCCCGATGGCCGTGCGAATGGAGATGTCAACCTTTTCCAGAGGCACCTGACCCTTGGGGATGCGCCCCCTCCTGGTCGGTTGATACAAAAGGAGTTCGGACTTGGACGGGGAGAGCCGGAGCCCCGTGCCCGCCAAGAAATCCTCCGTGCAGCTCAGGGCTGCCTGTAGGGATTCCTCGACTCTGCCTTCACTGCCGCCATCGCACCACACCGTGATGTCGTCGGCGTAAAGAGCGTGATTAACGCCATCCACTTCGGACAGACGAGCTGAGAGACCGCGCATGGCGACACTGAAGAGAAGTGGCGAGATGACCGACCCCTGAGGGGTGCCCCTTGCCCCCAGCTCGAAGGGATCAGACTTTACCTCGCCCACCTTGAGAGTGGCGTGCCTGCCCCGAAGGAACGAACTGACGAACCCGTGAAACTTGGATCCAAGGTCCATCTCCGTAACGGAATCAAGGATGTGCCTATGGGAAATTTTATCGAAGGCCTTTTCAAGATCCAGTGCTAGGATACCCCTGACGTCTCTGGTGTCCCTATCGATGATCTGGTGTTTAATGAGTTTCATCACGTCTTGAGATGACAGGGACGGACGAAAGCCCACCATGTTGTATGGGAAGAGTTCGCGTTCCTCAATGTACCTAGATATCCGGTTGTGAATGACGTGTTCCGCGACCTTTCCCACGCACGAAGTGAGCGAGATTGGTCGCAGGTTTAGTCCGGGAGTTCGACCTGGTTTTGGAATCAGAACTACCGACGCGAGCTTCCAATCGTCCGGGACGTCACCCGAATCCCACACGCGATTGATCTCGTCCGTTAACGTGGAGATGCCATTTTCGTCCAAATTTCGAAGAAGCCTGTTCGAAATTCCGTCCGGCCCCGGGGCCGATCGGCCGTTCAGGGTAAAAAGCGCTTCCCTAACCTCGTTTTTTAGAGAAATGAGCGTCCAGGTCCTCCCGCTGGAGACCCCGGTAGCGGGGATAGTCCGCGTCGCCCGAGGGGCCTGTGGGTAGATATCTGTCGGCCAACGATTGGATAATGTCCTGCACGGTGGAGCCTACCCGTCTGGCTTCGTGCAGAATCCTGTCCATAGCTAGTCTTTGGTTGGACTTTGAGGCCGATTCGTCTAGGAGCTAACTAACTACCGCCCGCGACAAAAAAAAAAGCGCGCCGCGGACAGCTAAAGAAATAAAAAAAGAGCATTGCGCGTGGCATGAGGGGAGGCTTGCGAGGAGGAGTAGGAAAGTCAAGAGGGAAAGGAGAAAAGAGCGGAACAACGTTATCATAAAAAAAGGAAGAAAAAAAGTTCCATAGCGAAAGGGGGAGGGAAAAAATCGCGCCACTTTTCTTTGTTTTTCTTTTTTCGCCACTGTAGTACCGTCATCCATCCGCTAGGGCCTAACTGAAGTGCGCCTTGGCGCTAGCTTCGACAAAGCGTCTGCTATAAAAGAACCAAGATTCACCCCCCTGGCTATATTCCTTTCAAACCCTTTCAGTTTCCACGTCGAACCCGTAGCGTACGCACCGCGCACGGAGAGCACTTGGCCGTTTCGTTCAACGCTTGCGTGGCGCTTGCGAACACAGGCGTCAGAAATAACCCATCATCATGCCTGGTTGCTGCGCCTTCTAAAGTCCCTATATAAGAACTTTAGCGCCTTCGGGTGTAGCAACTGAACGGAGTCCGGGACGGCATTTTTCTGTATTCCGTGTGGAAAGGACGACGGTAACGACTTCTGCGTGGCTCCACAGAATTGGCCGCAAAAACTTCGCGCCCTCGAAGAACACCCGCTTGTGCGAGGCAAGTTGCTGGACAGTTATTGCTTTCAAGCGACTGTACTTGCGTGTGACCGCTAAACTTTACCTGCCCGGTTCACGCCCATCGTTCTGCGTGCGGCTATTGAACACTATGTATATACATAGTTTTCACGGACGTCACAACCGGGGCGTATGGATCGAGTAGGTGGCCGCCATTACGGACAACTACTGCCGTGGCGCTGGCCTTTGCTGCGTGTGCCGGGTGCGATACTTTCGCGCTATGCGTGTTCTAATACGGTACAGCGTCGCAATGCCGATGTGTGCCATGATCGGCTTCAGTGCGAGAAGCAGTCTGCCGCACAGAAAACGAACACGGAGCCAGGAACCGGGCTTGCCGAAAGTTAGAACTCGGTAATGCGAGCGCACGATAGTGTTGTCGGAGGAGCGTCGGCGTCTCTGGCTCACTCGCATAAACAGAAAGATGTAAAGAACCTACTTTTTACGCCTACATTTAACCAGAGTTACAGAAGGCCGCATTTAGGTAAGCGAATAACGAAATAAGGTATGTTGCGTCGTACACAATGCCTGGCAGCGTCGAGCATTTGGAGCAGTGAGCAGCACGGTGTCGTAATGAACAGCTAACGAACGAGTTCATGCAAATGGGTACCGTGTTAACCGCGTTATTAATAATTAAAATTAAAAATGGGGTTTTACGTGCCAAAACCACGACCTGATTATGAGGCACGCCGTAGAGGGGGACTCCGGAAATTTGGACCACTTCTTTAACGTGCACCTAAATCTAAGTACACGGGTGTTTTCGCATTTCGCCTCCATCGAAATGCGGTTGCCGTGGCCGGGATTCGATCTCGTGCTCAGCAGCCCAACACCATAGCCACTGAGCAACCACGGCGGGTAACCGCGTTATTCCAGCGGTACGGATTTACAAATATATTTTTGAAATGTTTGTAACCTTACCTCGCTCATCACGATGACGCGCTTGGAGAGTAGCCGCATTGCTGTCATGCCGCTTACGCGTAATTCATTTTCCAGGGCATGCGAAAGCACCCGTGTACTTAGATTTAGGTGCACGTTAAAGAACCCCAGGTGGTCGAAATTTCCGGAGTTGCCCACTACGGCGTGCCTCATAATCAGATCGTGCTTTTGGCACGTAAAACCTCATAATTTAATTTTTAATTTTCCAGGCCAGCTGGTCCCTCGACCGCTTCGTCCCTAGCTACGCTGGCTGCACAACTTAAAACAGCGCCGCGAAGAAGTCACGCCCTGCTGCATTGGTTGCACTGCCGTGCTCTGCGGTCGTAAAACGTGTTTTCTCGGTCGCGATGGGGGCATATGAAAACTCGATAATCGCAAAGTGGTGAGTAAAACTTTTCAAATTAACGACGCGGTATCAGTATTTCAGGTTGACTTTGGTGCCGAAGCATTGCTTGTCTCGCTGGAGATTTGCACGCTGTGAAGCGATATTGTGAATCTAACACTGCGAGTTTCGCGTATAAATGCATTTCGAGATTCTGCCTTTACGAAGTAACCTGACAGTAGCTATAGCATTTCTACGCGACACGCAGAATAGGATAAACACACACGCTCGGTGAAGCTACTGAGCTGTAGAAGTGACGAAGCGCTTGTACATAATAAGCTGTCGCATTTGATTACGCATCTTTGTTTAGGCTAGATGACTAGTGACTAGTTAAGGCTAGATGAAGAAATGACTAGTTGAAAATTTATGAGCAAGAATTGTCACATATGATATACACCATGCAGTTACGGGTATATTTTTGACCATACAAAATACATTTGATTCATGGCAAATAAGCAACAGCGCACTGAAAGCGAAGATGGAAGATGTGGAGACAACACAAGTGCTGAGTTTCAACTGTAAAATTTATTGAATGAACGAGTTAGTATACATGTAAACTGCACATGCGCCTGCAAGGCAGTGAACAATTCATGACAATCATTCGTGGTTATAGCAGGTGATACTAAAAATAATAAATTAACAACAATCTAAAGCAGCGTGCTGCTCGGCTGTCAACGATTGGTTTTCTGGTGCTGCACAATCAGGCTAGCACAACCAGTTAGTCAGCCTTCAGTAGCCTTTCAAGAAAAAGAAGTTTCCTTTTTAGACCACGCAAAGGATTGATAGCTGATCAGCACGCTCGGTAGAAAATTGCTGAAAAATTGAAAAAAAGATCAGAACCAATTGAAATGACGACACATTGCTTTACACGATTGAGTGCATTTCTCATTCCAGTCAGTGTGCAAGTTTCTCTAAAACTTTATGTCGTCGATCCTTGAGTGGCTAACTCAATTATTAGTTTTTACAGACCATTTATAGACCTGGGGGTTTTATGTTTACTTTTGCTATGCATAGTCCGAGTTTGACGCACGCCCAACGAACACCTCTTTTGTAGCGTTAGCTACACTGGCCTAGCCAAGCCCGTTTCGCGCGGCACATCAAGAGCCGTGCTGCGCATGCGCAAGGATCAGTGATGTCACACGGCTTGCGCACCGGAGCCACCGGAGCCGGCACCTCTCGCGCACTCCGCCGCCGCCGCGCGCGACTCACCGCCGCCGGTCTGCGCATTCCAGAGGAGTGACGTCGTAGCCGTGGTAGACGCACTGGCGCCGGCGCGCGCTCGCTGTGCAGTCGCCGTCTGACACTGCGCTGGAGCCGCTGCGCTTCTGACTGGCGTTTGCCAGTGTGGTATAGCCATGGAGAAGGAGAGCGCAAATGCTGCTCAACAGCGCAGAAGAACGGAGAAGCTTGACTCATAAGAATAATCTTATCTTAAGAATAATCTTAAGAATAGGCTAAGAATAATCAGCTGAACCTTTGCTAACGCTACGTATATCCTGGCATAGCCGAGCTAAGCCACTGCAACTTTTTATTTGTTACTTCTATTGTTATTAGCTTCTCGAACATGGCAGGCCCCAAGCTATTTTCATAGTTAACACTGTTGGCATTTTCATTTTCTTACCTATGCTGCCCCAATAATGGTTCCAATAAAAAGTACAGTTGATGCAAACAAATAAATTTTGCCACAAAGCTCATTCTTTCATGAGAAAACATCTTTTTGTCCTCCACAAAACAACCTGTAACTGCATGGTAACGGGCAGCACAAACAATGAGTACTAAAAAGAACCACACAGGACGCGTGCTGAACTTCAACCACATTTTATAAACAGAAAACTTCTTTAAATACAAACAAGATTATGTAAGCCCAGCTATCATACGACATGACAACAGTAAAAGGAAAAACAATATAAAGCGCAAAGATAACAAAGACTTAAAAGCATAAGAAAACTTACATGTTGATACCAGGTATGAATCGTGACACACTAGTTCGGAATCACTTGTAAAATCTTGCCCATGAGCCTAGCCCTTTTCTAACACGGTTACTTCACTTTGTAAAAGTGATACCGACGCCTGGCTGATGCACGCACTTCCTCTTTTCTTTGTGTTGTATGCTTCAAGCAGCTGACGCACCCTCCGATTTTTGTGCTGGAGAAGCACTTCAGCCTCACTAAGTGTCGGTGCACAATCTCAACTTTTGCAGTGCAAGGCCAAGTGGGAATGCACATAGCCGACCGATTTTCCGGACTTCGCGGGGACTGAAAAATAGTCCGAAAAATCGAGCAGTCCAAAAAAAAAAAACCGAACAATCCGGAAAACTCGCCCCCCCCCCCCCCCCCAGAGAAAAAAGTTGCAGTGGCTTAGCTCGGCTATGCCAGGATATACGTAGCGTTAGCAAAGGTTCAGCTGATTATTCTTAGCTTATTCGTAAGATTCTTCTTAAGATAAGATTATTCTTATGAGTCAAGCTTCTCCGTTCTTCTGCGCTGTTGAGCAGCATTTGCGCTCTCCTTCTCCATGGCTATACCACACTGGCAAACGCCAGTCAGAAGCGCAGCGGCTCCAGCGCAGTGTCAGACGGCGACTGCACAGCGAGCGCGCGCCGGCGCCAGTGCGTCTACCACGGCTACGACGTCACTCCTCTGGAATGCGCAGACCGGCGGCGGCGGCGGAGTGCGCGAGAGGTGCCGGCTCCGGTGGCTCCGGTAGGCAAGCCGTGTGACATCACTGATCCTTGCGCATGCGCAGCACGGCTCTTGATGTGCCGCGCGAAACGGGCTTGGCTAGGCCAGTGTAGCTAACGCTACAAAAAATTATGAGGCTTAGAGCGGCTTAAGAAAAATGTCGCAGTTTCGCCCAAAAGGCGGAGCATCGATTGCGATAGCAAATTTATAGACAGCGATACGAAGTAAGGATGTTAGTTTTATCTGCCGTATAAAGTTGTAAATATGCGCTTACTAACGAAATAAGCACGGTGTCACGCGCGCACAGGTTACATGAACAAATCTCGCTCGATGACCGCGGGCAAATTGACCTTCGCGCTGTGTATTCTCGCGATTCAACGCGAACGTCGAAAAAAAAAACGAAAAAAAAAAAACGGCGCATACGAAGCTACTGGCACTCGGCGCACGCCCTTTGTACCCATCGCAGATCGCGGGCGCACACTTCGGCCACATAGCAGATCGCTTTCAAGATACGGTGCCTGCGCGGCAGCTCCGTCGGCAGTAGCCGCACGAGCTGAATGCAACTCCCCACCGTCTCCGTCACCTTCTCCCCGTGCCCCGCGAGCGAAAGCGAACGAAGTCCGCGCGCGCCTCCGGCCGCATTCCTCTCTCGCGTGCGTGAGATTAAATTGCGGTTGCCGGCTGACCCTCGCAAGCTTTCACCCGCACACAGCGTAAGGCGCAACCGAAACTTAAAAAAAAAAAAAAAGTAGGTGCCGCTTTTTGGAACGTTTTGTCGGCCATGGAAGAGCGGGCATGGCCTCGGAGACGATGGATAGCGTGAGTTTACCTAACTTGAAGGCTATACAGAGGGGCATTGGAAGCCAAGCCCGGCCAAGCCAGCGGAAAATCCAACATGGCGGCCTCCAAGATCGGGTAGCGTGGCTCGGAGCGAGCGATTTAGTCCGGAAAATCGAACATTAGCACCTAGATTCGTCCGAAAAATCGGTCGCAAAAATGCATTACCTCTATGGAAATCCTGCCGGTACATCTATGAAGTCCGGAATATCCAATGTAGCGGTCCGGGTAGAATAACTAATCACCAGACATAACTTCGGTATGACGGGTGTTGTCCGCCATTTAATATTATTCTCCGCCGACCCCTCTTCTTCCTTCTCTTCTTCGTCTTCTTTTCACATTCCAGAAGTAGTCCGCTTCACCCTCCCCGGCTTCTTTTGTTTACACCTCCTGGTGTAATATTTGAACACATTGCCGATTGAGGCGCACTCTGTTTGGCCGGTGACTCCCAGGTACCAAATAGTCTTCAATACACCGTGCTGCGATGCCGTTTTAACCACGGGGAAGGGTCCGTAAAACGTAGCGTTGGTACTTCCAATTCCTTTCCTGACTAGGACGTGGTCTTCTACTTCTATATCTGGTATGTCGCTGTTCCGCCTCTTGTCGAAGTTCCTCTTCATGCGCTGTCTGTAGGCGTCTTCTTGTTTCTCGCTTTTCTTGGCTTCACTAAGCGTAAGCTTCTGCAGGATGCCGAGTTCGCTATCCGCAGGAAGAGTAGGCACGATTCCAGGAGTGGCAAAGATAGGACTGCATCCTAAACCACTCGTATAGGAACGGTTGTGGTGTCTTGTAGCAGCCTCCAGGCAGCACTTCCAGCCACCTCGGAATTTTGGGTACATCTTCATGAATTGCTTGATGTCCCTTATAGCACGTTCAGCAAGGCCGTTTGCTGCAGGATGGTAGGGTGAGCAAAATTTTACTGTTATCCCATGATCTCGTGTCCAGTTGGCTAACTTTTTGCTCCGAAAGGCCGGGCCATTGTCACACACTATCGTCTTTGTATTTTGGAAGCATTGAGCTTGAAGAAGAGCAATAACACTGTTGGCGTCTTCATTTCCTGCCTTGGCAGTGATCATTCTTGTGCATTCGTCGATACTGAGTAAAAACGCTTGAGTTTTCTTTGTGCCTTCTCCCTTCTTTTCAAGTTCCGCGAAGTCTAAGTGAATGACTTCAAATGGGATGCTTGAATGCTTTGGGGTTATCATCACATCTGTCGCCTGCTTGAATTTCACTTTGTTCACTTGACATAGGTGGCACGTGCGAATGTAATTTCTGATGTCGTCCTTCATACTTGGCCAAGTAAACCTTTTCAGCAGTTTGTTGTAAGTGTGCCAGAAGCCATCATGTCCCCCCGACTCTGGACTGTCATGGTATAGTTGAAGTATCTTGGGAACCATTGTCGATGGCACGTGATATCTTCCGTCCACAAACTTCATTTCCTCAGTGCCTTCCCACAACTTTACGTGATTTATTTCTTGTGGATGCTCGCTTGCCTCGTGGACAAGTAATCTAGACATAGCGTCCGCATCTGTCAGTAGTGGGCCAGGCCGATGTGATACGTCAAAGTCGAACTGTTGTAGGTAATTAACCCATCTCGCGATTCGACCCTTTGGTTGTGCCATGCCTAGGAGATGAGTCAAAGCTTGATGATCGGTAAAAATAGTGAATTTCGCGCCTTCTAGATAGGTTCTAAAATATTGCACAGCTTTTAAAACTGCCAGCGCTTCTTTTTCTGTGGTAGTATAATTGACTTCAGCAGGCTTCAATGTATAGCTGTAATATCCAACAACGTAGTGCTTTTGATGATCCGAATGTCGTGGTGGCTTCTTATATAGAACTGCGCCCGTTGCGTAGTGCGACGCATCAGTATTGAGCATGAAAGGCAACGAGAAGTCTGGTAAGCGTAGGATGGGATCTGACGATATCAGTTCGACAAGTTCACCATAGGCCCTTTCACACTCCAGATCCCATTGGAAAGGCACGTCCTTTTGCATCAAATGTGTAAGACACCTGGTCTTGACCGCATAGTCTTTGATGAAGGACCTGAAATGTCCAGCAAGGCCTAGAAACACCCGGAGAGAGTGGACATCGTATGGTTTCACCAACTTTGAAATTCTCTCAACGGAGTCGTGCTTCGTGCTTTTAGTAGACCCGTCGAACACCCTGCCGAGGAACACAACTTTCTCTTGAAAAAATGCGCTTTTGTTGCAGTTGACTTTAAGGTGGGCGTCGCTGAGGGCACTCAGGACTTGAAAGAGATGATTCTCGTGTTCTTCTTTAGTCTTCGAAAAAACGATGATGTCATCTATGTAGACATTACAAAAAATACCTAGGTGCGGTTCCAATATGTCATTCATAATCTTTTGAAACCAAGCCGGAGAGGTCTTCCAACCGAACGGCAGGCGATTGTACTCAAATTGTCAAAAGGCGTAACAAATGCGGTGTACTTCTTTGTGTCCACAGTAAGCGGAATTTGCCAAAACCCCTCCCTTACAAAGATCGATACGAGAAAACCAGCGGCATCCACCTGTTTCGTCAATAATGGTATCTATCTTTGGCATTGGGAAAGGTATCAGTTCCGTTTGCTGGTTAAGGGCTCTATAATCAGTGCAAAGACGGAAGGTGCCATCTTCTTTGGGTGCAATTGTTATGGGTGAGGCAAACGGTGAGACGGAAGGTCGAATAATATTAGCCTCTAACATTGCTTGCAATTCCTTTTTAAGCCATATTTTCTTTTCTCTTGACATGTTGTATGGAGCTTTTCGTACCACCTTTTTATCAGCAATTTCAAATGGAACCGCATGTGACTTCATCGCTGGCGGGTAGTTTCCCACACAAACGAGCTCCGGATACATAGCTCTTATGTCTTCATCGCACTGAATTACTCGTAGTGGTCTAGGTACCTCAGCATTTGCCTTCACTGTTGAGTCTTCTTCAACGAGCACTTTGTCGTCCCAATAAAGATTAATCTTGAGTTTCTTCATGTCAGGGCGAGACAGCAGAAAGTCATATGTAACATCTGGGATTGCTAACACTTGGCTGGTGACTGAATGTCCTTGAAATTCAATTACTATGGACGCCCACTCGTGTAAGGTCACCGAACCATCGTATCCTTGTACACGAACAGCTTTGCCAGTGTGAAAACAACTGATATCCAATCGATTCTTGTTCATAATTGATACTGAAGCTCCACTGTCTACCAAGGCTTTCATTTCGACACCATCTATCTTGACCGGTACCTGTAGTAAACTTGACGACGCTACGCACACCGTCTCATGGTGATCGTTACGGTGGTGCCGATGACTTTCACCGAGTTTTGCTTGTAGTTGGTAGGGTGCTTGATCCTGTGCACTGATAGAATGGTGTTCGACGCTGTTCCAGGCATTATCAGCAGATTGGCCCGAACTGTGAATGTAGTTACCTGCATAGCTGTTCGAGGATAGGCACTCCTTATGGCGACTCAACTTATTCACGTCCTGATTATTAAAAACCAGTTGTCTCCTCCACACTGAGCCTTCCTGTTCGAGTTCTGGTCCTGGTAACAGATTCTGGAGGCACTGAAAAAGCTCGTCTAGGGTCTTCGGGGCTTTCATCTGAACTTCATTTCGAATGTCCAAACAGAGACCCTGCATAACTAAGGCAAGAACTGTCGTTGAGGCGAGCCTAGGTTCAGTGGCATGCAGCAAACGACGCTTCTCAAGGACATACTCTAGAGGAGATCCTGATGCGTATTGGTAACCTAGAGCAGCATCCCATCTTTTTACAGCACTGATTTCGAAAGCAGCCAGGAAACTCACTTTCCATTTCTCCCAACACGGGGCTGCCTTGTCAAGAAGCTGCAAATCATACCATTTCCTGGCGGTGGCATGAAGATAAAATCGCATGTTTTTAATTTTTTCAACATCAGAAATCCACTTATTCTTTTCCGATGCGTACTCATAAAAGGATAGCCATTGGTGAGGACTTTGGTGGTTGCCTTCAAAAATGTTCGGCTCCACAAGCTTTTGCACTGGTTTGTCTAAGCTGAGTGACTCAACTAGAGTTTTCATTAGTTGACCGTGTTGCGTCATTTGTCGCTGCTGCTCTTCAATAATTTTCATTACGATGCTCACCTTCTCCGCAGTGGTTCCTTGCGTGAAGCATCCACATTGCATTGGCTCGAGGATCACTTGTTCCAGTGCCGGTAGTGACAAATTCACCTTCACCGATTCCATTTGAAGAAGTTGCTCGCGTCCTATGGAGGCTTCTTTCATAACTGTGTCGATGAGGTCTGCTGAACTAACATGACGTGGAAGGTCAGTTGATGGCTCACCTTGCACTTGGTAACTCTTGAAGACAACATGCTGCGGCGACGTCTGGTCGATGCAGAACGTAACCCACATGTTCATCGTCGGCTGCGCCAAAATATGTAGCGGTCCGGGTAGAATAACTAATCACCAGACATAACTTCGGTAAGACGGGTGTTGTCCGCCATTTAATATTATTCTCCGCCGACCCCTCTTCTTCCTCTTCTCCCTTCTCTTCTTCGTCTTCTTTTCACATTCCAGAAGTAGTCCGCTTCATCCAACAAGTCCGAATTTTTGGAGTCCGAAAAATCCGTCGGCTACTGTACATCTATACATCTCCCAGTTCGACCTATGTATATTGGACCGCGGGAAATTGGTAGACAGTATACCACCCCACTTTTACAAGGCACAATATGCATGTGGTGCTTGACTTTGCAAGTGCCTTGTTCGGTAGCACTGGTGCGGGCACGTGCTTTTACTGCTGAGCAAGTTGTACCAAGCTTGCAGCGTGACAAAAACACTGCTTCCAGATTATAATTGCTGGAAACCTTCTCCAATCGATGTTACTCATTGCCGCTGCCCGTTACCATGAATCAACACAACTCTCCCAGTTTTCCGTTCTTTCGAATTCATTTCTAGTACTAAAGGGGGCTTTTCCATGTGTTCGTGCTGCCCACTGCCATGAATCAACACTAGTTCGCCCAATTTTCCATAAGTGCATGCTGCATCATATATGATACAGCAATTAATGCTTGCCTGAAAGAACCAGCCAAATGTATTTCTCGATTGAAACATCATAGTAGGCTAATAAAGAGTAAATAAATATGTTGATATATTTTATGTGCAGATTTCAAGTGTACAGATCGTGCAAATAACCTGTGTATTTACAAACTTTTTGCACATTGTGTTACAAGATGCCAGTATACATACAATATATTCAAGGAAAAATAACTTATCTCCAGTGTAAAAGTCGCTATGTACTATTTCATTGCTAAAGAGAACAGAGATTAGTAACTCTACTTTCTGTTAGTGAGTGAAATAAGTTAGTTACTGTATAACATTATTTTCTGTCATACAGAGCATAACAAAATTAACCGCAACTGCCAATTACTTTGTTGTGGGCAAAAGTTTTATTATACATGTGTACCAAAACCATTCCTGAATGTCTTGAACAGTTTATTTCTACATGAACTGATCATAATCACCTTGAGCAGCTTTTATGTGTTTATGAAAGCAGCCTAAGAAAAATTTTCATGCAATTCAAATCTTGTGAAGAAATTTTGGTTTCCACGTCGTATTCTGTACACTTTTTATGCTTTTGTTGCAGTGCAGCTTCATCTGGAATGTGACTATTCCTTTCGGGTGTGGCTTCATGGCAGTGCAAGCCCTATTTCAGGAAAGCCACTTAAAAAATCCTTTTTTGTGCATTTGAATTACAAAAAATGGGGGAAAATTCTCAATGCACTTTTTGGCAGCACATCAAAGGCTTTTCTTTTGGAATTGTACAATAATTAAATTTTAAAATTGAATATGAATATTCTGGAGAAAGACGACGAGCTTCGAATGTCAACTTGAATATCAAATACTCAGGTCTACACCTTCTATTAAGCATAGCGCTTCATTATTGCCAGGGCAAGGAAAGCAGATGTGGCAAATACATTGATATTAGGTGAAAACAGGCATCTACATTTGCCGCAGCACCGAAATAATGTTTACGTTGTGCATTTTTTTGCTTGGATTTTTCACTATCAAAGACGTGTTGGTCCGGGGACTATATTTTTGCATCCGCTGCTCTGCTGCTGTAGTGTCTCATATGATCCAGAGGAGTACCTTTACTGCAGATGTTGACAATCTAACGTCTTCCACGAATTCAAAGTCAGCAGGAATGGTAGCTATATCGGTTGATGAAAAGCATGCTCGTGGAACAGGGTCTTCGGCACTCTGCAGTCTCTCAAATGATGAAGCGGAGTGAGGCTCTTCGCTATTCATAGCATATTCTATGGCTTCAGTGCTCACTTCCTCTGGTGGAAAAGAAATCTACCTGCTGCAGTCAATGCTGCAGAATTTTGAGCTGTGTTTGTGATTTAAATCTACACTGTCAATTTCCATTTGTGCAGCTTCTGGTAGGAGCTGATATCCATAGCCTGATCACAGCAAGCTGATGGGGGGTACAATGCCAGTGGGTTAGCCGTAGAATCACAGTTGCAACTTGGTCAGTTTGTACTGATAAAGTGATTTTCAGAAGAGAAAATACAGGTCAGAGTTCGAATTTTCGAATTTCGTGCCTGAACTCACCGCCGCTACATCACGGCCTTAAACGTACCTTGTCGTACTTGAGCCTTTGTGGCTCAGGAAAATATTTTAAAACTTGCTAAGTTCATTCTTGGGCTCTTTTTTATTACAGTGCAGTCAATCCTCACCGATAAAAAATGAGTGCTAACAGCAGAGGCCATAATAATTCTTGACGTCAAGGGAGAACACCACAGCCACCCAAAGTGAAGAGACATGCCGTCGGCATGCTCTGAAGCACATACCGAATTGACACAGTTTCAGGTTAACACTGCGGTGTGTTGTCAGCATTCCTTCCTGGTAGACTTGGGTGCCGCATCACTTTGCGATTCTCAGCCGGAGATCTGCACCAGCAATGCCATGCTCGCGATTACTATGTTACCATTTTGATGTATTGAAACGCGTTAAGTGGGTGTTATGTGACGTTTTAAGAGTGTTTAGTGCACATTAGTGAACTTATGAACAAGTGTGCCATATGTACCCCCCCCCTTTGCTATATTTGCCTTTTACATTCCGCATGTATTGAGTGCAGATGGTTGGTTGTGCACGAGCACATTCTCGTTTGCATGGGTCTCGCACACGCAGGACCTGCACATAAAGTATCAAGTGTTGAAAACCGAACCTATTTTCGTATAATTCGACTACGTTGTACGTGTTCATATTGATTTATTTGTGGGCTCGGCTGTTGACAAAGGCATTGCACAAAACAGTAAATCAGTCTCAATCAGCAACACTTATGTGGCATAAAAGAAAAAAAGTTTGCAGTCAAGGTAGGACTGCACGATTTTGCTGTCCTTGCTCTTCGGACTAGCTGCAACTTTGTCATCATTGTTACTGCAGCTTCTGGTTGATGTAGGTGCTTTATTGGAAGCAAACTTTGATAAAGTAATCTTAGAGTTTTGAATTTGTAAATATTTTCATTTGCCATTCATTCTTTCCTCAACCTGGAAGAGCTGGCTAAATGCTAAGTGCTTAGGCCAGCCTCCAAAAGTGCTGTTCCATATTAAATGATGTATTTGCTTCCGTTTTTCACAAATGTGCTCCTACCACTCTACCGTCGGTAACTAATTGCTCCTATTTACCCATGAACTCCATTTATATAGATTGAGTCGGCATACAAAAGTTGATTGAAAACCTGAAAATATCTTAATCAGGTAAAAATTCAATCAACTGCAAAATGCTTAAAATTACTGAACCATATTCCTCTATTATGCTTTCGATGCTCTTTTCCCAGTCTCTAGGTTCCTCGTTACTTCCAAGTGATTGGAGGGTTTGCAAGAATGTTCCAGTCCCTAAAATCTGGTAATAATCATTCCCCTCGATAGCTATCGTCCTACATCACTGACAAGTGTACCATGCAAAATATTGGAGCATATTAAACATTCTCATCTGATTGATCTCCTTGAGTCCAATTTCTTCTTTTTGACTGAACAACACTGTTTCAGGAAAACATTTTCATGTGAAATGCAACTGATATGTTTTACTAATGACCTATTTACCCATACTGACAGTGGCTTCAATGTAGACTGCGTGTTTTTGGCATTTGAGAAAGCTTTCGACACTGTTTCATATGATCTCATTCTTAAACTTGGCATGCTTAACATTGACCCTAATGTACTAAACTGGATTAAAAGCTTTGTCTAATCGAACTCAGTACGTTTCGGGTAATGAATGTTCATCCTATCACACTCCCGTAACATCGGTGTACCACAGGGATCTGTACTGGGACCTCTGTTTTTCCTGATTTACATAAATGACCTTCCTAAATGTATTCCCATTCATCTATCAGGTTTTTTGTAGATGACTGCGTCATTTATCTCAAAATAACTAACCACACTGATTCTGATAAAATTCAAGACGATCTTACAAGCTTATCCAACTGGTGTGATAAATGGCTCATGCGACTAAACCTTAATAAATGTAAAACAATACATGTATCGGGTCACACTAACACTGACAACATGCGTGTTTACTTCACAATACTTCCCTTGAATCCGTCAACTTGTACAAATACGTAGGTGTTCATATTTCACGTAACTTATCATGGCATACGCACATCAAACAAGTCACTAATAATGCTAACCAGGTTCTTGGATACTTGCATTGAAATTTCTCTGCTGCGCCTATGTAGATAAAGCTAACTCTCTACAAAACATTAGTGCGGCCAAAGCTAGAATATGCATCCACAGTATGGGATCCCTATCAAATCACACTGATAAACACACTAGAATCCATCCAAAATCGCGCAACACGTTTCATATTATCTAACTATTCCCGTTATGCCAGCATTGCTTCCATGAAAAATCCACTTACTTTACCGGACCTTTCATTGCACTGTAAATGTTTCAGACTGTCTTTTCCACAGACTGTATCACCACAACTTGCTATTAAAGGATCATCTTATTACTCGCCCTTCATACATTTCATCCCGTTTCGATCACATGTTTAAAGTTGGTGTTCCACGTTTTCGAACAAAAATGTGTCATCGTTCTTTTATTCCCAAGACCAGCGCCAACTGGAATGACCTTCCTCCCTCCATCGCTGCGATTTCTGACATTGACAATTTCAAGACTACTGTATTTTCTGCCGTTTTGTAAGACCTATTATTGTACAAATATGTACTGTTTACTTTTTTTTTACTTGCCACTCCTTTCTGTAATGCCTTCTGGCCAGGAAAGTATGCCAAATAAATACAAGTTGCTACTTGCAATTGTGTGCCCAGCCGGGTACTGTTAAATCCTGCCGCCGCAAGTGTGCCATTCAATGGCAACTGAACTTGTTTCTTCCACCTACCATTCACAGCAACAAGGCAGAGGCACTGGTAACATTTGTAGCACAAAATGCTTGCTGTAATGCAATTGAATCATCAATCTATATTAGTAAGGCAACCAAATTAAAATCATCTGCAAAGGTCAAGTATTCAGCGTAATCTTGGGCATTGCAGTATATCCTTGCACAGAATGCAAAAAGCATTCCCTGCACTAGGAAGACAGCTCTAGCCAAGACAAAAAGGCAGCATAAAGCTGGGACGCTTGTGTTGTCACATGGTTCGCTTCAATGGGTTGTGGCTCTTGCACATAATGGCTTCTCTCTGCAGCCAAGTTCTGCAGAGTTATACAACTTGCAGTGCCAAGGACTGTTGGAGGACCCTGGCCCTCTGCGACACATTCTGAAAGCACAGCTGAAACAATTTTGCCTGCCACAAGCATTTGGCAGACACTCTCGCAGGAGCCATGTTTTTGGACGTCTTGCTGGACCATGTTTCAGCCCTCACCTTGCATGGTTTTGTCTTAGCTGTTTTGACACTTTGTTGGAACAGCTTGGAAGTTGTAACATACACCTGTGATAAAAATTAGGCAGACCAAGTGTCCTGTAGAAAAAGCAATTTCTTGAGAACTCCGACTCGTAACATGAAATTGATGAATGCACTGCAATGTTTGGAATGCCAAGTCTCAATTGCAATTTTCAGTATCAGGGTCTATGTCGAAGATCAAGAAAATTTAAGATCCCCTGGTGTCCACATTTCTTTGATCAGCAGTTCACTTCAATGGCATTGTGGTGCAGCCTTTAAAGCACTCTGTGCTGTGGCAGATGCTGCCAACAAACATTTGTACCTTGTCTTTCTGCTCTAACATTGACCATTAGACACCCTGTGGGCAACCATCCTGCAAGTTTGATGCACTTAACCTCCTGCTGCTGCTATACAACACTACAGTGGCCTTGCTGTCACATTCACTTGGTTGGGATCTTGTGCTGGCTGCCAGTCTGCCTTTCAGAACTAAAGGCTCAATCTCTTCCGACCACTTTCTGAACCTTGCTGCTGTTCGCTATAGTGCCCGATGCCATAGCCCTTGACACCGTGCCTACTGCTCTGCCTTGAGTGCTTGACACCTCTCCTCGAGGCTCCACAACCATCTCCATGGGTCAATCAATACAACTCATTACTCCGCATCCACCCACAGTTTCGCTGCCATGCCCCTCTACGACTGCTAACGCGTACGAGTACTCCAACAGTTCACATCAAGCCCTGTAGTGCCCCACTCCTTTATCTCGCTCGAACGCTGAAGTGTGCCTTGCAACTTTCACAACTTCACCCTTCTGCAAATGCTCTACATATGTATGAACACGACAGAACATGGGATTAGCCTATAATAGATGCCACCGGGCCTTCCATGTGCAGTATTTTCTGCTGTAGCATTGGCAGAGCTACTGAGATCTACTTTCGTGTCATCTGCCCTGGCACATAGTTTTTACCGTAATGAAAGTAACTTCGAAAGAATTTTAATTTGGAAAAACGAGCCAAGCGATGGCAGAATTAAAAAAAATAATACTTATCTATGTTGAATCTGTTTTCTTTCTTTTTTGTGATCAGTGATTTTGAAAAATGTCCTTGTGCTGCATCAAACAGGCAGCAAAAAAAAAAAAAACTTGCACAGGCAATCTGGCGCTGCAGAGTTAACTTCTGGGACACTGCGGGTTTTAATCATTTTCTTGTATGCTTTTCATAAAACACTGGATTCCTGTGACAAACATCACAGTGATTAGGGGAGTGTGCTGGCGACAGCTGTTGCAATGAAATCACTATTTCGCTTTAGCAATTGCATTAAATCTCCAGCTTTTTAAGAAATGCTGTTATCTTGATTGCTTTAATATCGTAAAATTTCTCAATATTCGTCAACATAATTTCTATACACGGGCCAATAACGTAAAACTGAGGGTGCATATCCTTTTTAAGTCAACATACTTGTGACCCGCCCCATAGTGGCTATGGTGTTGCACTACTAAGCCCGATGGTGTGGGATCGAATCCCAGCCGCAGCGGCCGCATCTCAATGGGGGAAAAGTGCAAAAACTCTAATGTGTCATGCATTGGGTGCACAAAGAACCCCAGGTGGTCAAAATTATTCCGGAGCCCCCCGCTACTGCGTGCCTCATTATCAGATTGTGGTTTTGGCATGTAAAACCTCAGAATTTAAAACTTAGCATACTTGTGGCAGCCAAGTCATTATGTCCATTGTATTCTTGCATTGTGCATCTGATAAAAATTCTCTCCAAGTCCTTGTGAATTTAGCACTAAGCTGCTAAGCAGGCCTTTAACAAGAATTTCCTGTTTTTACGCTTCATGCAGTTTTTAAGAAATGAGCGATTAAAAAAAATGTCTACCTTTTAAAAATCTGCACATGCAGGCAGCATTCTGACTGGCCTTCAGCACAACAGGTAGAGCTCTCATGTAACACTGCTGCTATGTAGCAAACATAAGGGGCAAACCTTCTGAGCTGTTAAGAATTCACCCTTCCAAGAATGCACTACCACTTATGACTGCATTGGCTAACGAGCGGTAGAAGCTAAAGTGCTTTATGCCGTCTTGCTTGTCATGCATGTAGTATTGGAAGCACATGGAATGCCACAATGCAAGGTGAAAATTCGCTAAACAGCTTGGAAAAGAGTTTCCTTTCACACAAACAAAACTTGGAATAAATGCAGAATCTTGTTTTGATCTCTGAAGTACCCCCCCCCCCCAACTCATTTTCTGTCCCACTTTGACGTTGGAGGAATCTGGTCACATTATGCATAGGTGCTCTGGCGGACACAGCTCCTGTAATTGCAAAATGGGTAAGTAGTCCCACTTACTGGGAGTTCCAGAACCATTGACGATTTACCTTGGCACAGACACTGAGCACGTCACACACTAGTGCTTGCAAAATAACTGCTTCCTCTTGCATTATGAAACTATGCCGCACATGGCAAGTTTTCATTACATGAAGGCTAAACCAGTGAATTTGGTGTGTGTGTGCAGTTTTAGTCCCTCCTGATTACATAATCAGGCCTCTCCTTTTGCACCAGCAAATGCAGAAGCACTGAAAGTCAACACCATTCCAGTCTACCAAATGCAACTTCGTGTGTGGCTTAACAGTGTACTTTTTCATATTCTGGATTACTATGGAAGAGTGAAGGGAAAACAGCCACTTTTATGCAAAAACTTTAGGTCTTTCTTTTTGTCCCTGCAGGTTCTTGGAGAAAGAAAAGGTGCCCGAGGTAAAAAAAAATTGGTGCACAAATGTTACTTGTTCTCTAGGAAGGTGTTCCGACTGTGCTTGCATAGGCTGTACTTCTCAGGACATTCAACATCATTCATCATGCACATGAACTATAACACGCACTAAGTTTATGGCACATCCATACAAAGAAATCGCTATCGCATCACAGTAGTGTTTATGCTTTCAGGATATACATTAAAGCATCACTAATACAAGCTGGCCACACCAAAGGCTGGATAATTTGACAGCTGCACACAGCCCGTCCTGTTGCCAATACATCACATTGGTCCGAGGACCTGCAAGAGTGACATGCAGGTTGTAGTATAGCCAGTACAGTATACTGCTAGCGTGAGGTATTTGAGAATTCAGCTTCAAGTTTCCATAGACATCAACATTATTATATCTATCTAGGCAGCTAACTTTCATCGTCACTAACCCCTCTGTCACCTTCCTAGCACACTTCAAAATATCAGCTTTCAGTTCGACACTGTAGATGCAGCCATACGCTGTCCTAGCTGCCTTACATGCAAGCCAAAGTGACTTAGAGATTGCTACTTTCTTTAATATGTCCAAAGCCTTTCTTTTTTTGTCATGAGACAACCACTGATGGCCAATGATCATCTGAGTCAGAGAAATGAGCACTGGCAGATGTCAAGATGCCATTCAGCCAGCTGAGTTTCTCCAGAAAGTGGAGGCCATGGTGAGTGAGAGGACAATTATCGCCATTGCTGAGCAGCTTCAAGCAGCAGAATCAACAGCCAAGTTTTCTGTGCACACTCATTATGCACCACTTCCAAGTAATTATTTGATGGCTCCAAGAGTGCCTGCACAATCTATGAGTGGCTGGCTCTGAACATTTGTGGCTGTCAACCTCAATGTGGCATATACCTAGTTCCTAATAAAAACCCACTACACTGCTATGTATGGGCACTGCCATGAAAAGGTAGACAAACTAGCAGCCACACATGGTCAAATACTTGCTAGAAGCTTCTATTGTGGAGGCACTGCCCAACATTAACATGCACCATGTGACAAGAGCATGTTGCCAGTATCAAACCTAAATAAAACCGGTCAATTGATGCAGGAGATTGCCTTATTCAATAGCCTTTGAATAAGGCTATTGTGAAGCTACTAATTGCTTCACTGCTAATTGTGAAGTTGTCATTTTGTTCTCAGACATCTAGTGCACCTAGTATACAGCCTTTTATTTCAAAAGATATGCTGGGTCAATAACTATATTAACCGGTCCAGACCAGACATGTGCTTAGAATTATGTCGTGTTCAAATAAAACAACAGACAAATTTCCTGCATGGCAACTTTTATTGGCATTTTGGAGGCAATGAACAAGCAATGTACAGCTTAATGAGTGAAATGGTGAGCATGTCAAAAGACCTTTTTTGATATGTACAACTGGAACCACAATAAGTTAGGATTGTTGCAGCACCATCAGAAATACCCGTGCACTACATCTACAAGCTGCACAAGCAATGTGTCAAAGGAAACAGATGCATTCGTGTAAAAAGAGTAGCATACATACACTGGCACAACCTTGTTCAGAGAGGAGCGGCCTGAAAGACATTTGCAGCACTCAGCCAAGGTGCAGACATAGGCATTAACACAAATGTGCATCATGGAAAGTTGCATCAACTTGGTAAGAAAATGTGCAAACAAGTTTGCCAAGCCTCTGCTGTACAGGTCAAACCAGGATTGTGCAATATCACAGCAGGGATGCATCAAATGCACAACTGTCAAGTGATGAAAAGGACAAATAAATGGGGAATTCTAAGGACCACGATGATGGATGAGATGTTGGAACACAGCTCTTATTTAATTATACAACCACAAAAACAAGGGCTACACATCACCTGCACAAGTGAAAGCGGTTTTTTGGCAGCATGCACATCAGCGCCCTAAGGCCTACATGTAAAAGTGCCATATCATAGCAAAGGGATGTTTCAGTTTACCGAGAAAAGCACTACCTACCTCCCAATGAAATAGTGACCAGGGGAGTTATTCTGTGAGAGTCCACCTAGTGGACTACCCACTTCGGCTGTCACGATTGGCTCCAGCAGCACGAGCGAGAAGGAGACTCGGAAAGAGAAGGAGCCAGCCAGTCTCCTTCTCGCTTGTGCTGCTGGAGCCAGTCGCGACAGCCAAAGTGGACAGTCCACTAGGTGGACTCTTACAGAATAACCCTCCAGATTGCTGTTTCGTGTTTGGTGTATCAAGCATATACATGCCTACACTTATGCCTTCAATTATGTCCAAGAAAGTAATCATTTGGCCTCAATAAATACAAAGCATATAACCTATTAAGTGAAATAAGCGTGGCATACTGTGTTCCCACAGTACATCTCTAACATCTTTGTCTTGAAATGCACGGTACAATACGGGTCTCTCTTATCCCAACCATATGTGCGAATACTTCAAAATTGCTAGGTAACATTCATCGCAACTTGCGTAACTCCGCAAATTAGCATTCCTA
Organism: Dermacentor silvarum; assembly: GCF_013339745.2. Classification (NCBI taxonomy): domain Eukaryota; kingdom Metazoa; phylum Arthropoda; class Arachnida; order Ixodida; family Ixodidae; genus Dermacentor; species Dermacentor silvarum. The sequence continues at coordinate 349,834,943 of NC_051154.1, read as the reverse complement.
AGATTTGTCCACTCGCACCTCGAATTTGCATCCTCGATTTGGTCTGTACATCATGAGTACTTAATCTGTATGTTGGCAGGTGCATTTAATTTCTCTACATTGCCACAAGTCATTCGCTTGTTCAATTCCCTTCGTCACAGCACAGCCGCACAAGCAAAGATAAATTTAGAGAACTCCTGACCCTGTATTCTTGGTCTCAAGATTGTGTTATTCTGTATGCCGTGCTATGTATCACCATGTAATGTGATGCTGGCTTTTTTTGTTTGTGTGTTTAACCTGCACTTTCTCTACGTTGTCATGTTATGTGTGCAAGCAATGTATATGCTAAAATTATCTAATGTTTTATATGTTCTTAGTACTTTTTGTTCGTTGTAAACCTGTTTTGCAATCATGTTTCCCACTCATTTTAACGAGTTCTTGCATTTCGGTGTACTTCTGTATTTACTGATACTCAGCATTAATTGTCTTTCAGTTGCATTCTTTTTCCCTCTTTGATGCCCCCCTTACTCAATGCTCTGCAGGTAGTCTGTAAGACATTTTTAAATAAATATGTGGTACCACTGTGGACGTGTAGAAGCATACACAATACAGAAAATTATGAAGAGCTTATGCAGAATGATGAAATGATGGCAACCCTAGTGGACTGCTAAAATTTGACAGAGATCAATTATTTTATAGCCCTGCAGCCCTGCACCCAAAAAGGCTTTCACTACATGATTTGTTCCCTCGGGGAATAATTGACTAACATAGCGAAAGCACTGAACAAATATTTAGCATTTTAACTGAAGTCCATAGCAGTGGAAAAAAGGCAAAGAATAGACAATAACTTAAAAACTTGTTTACAGATTCCAATGTCGACTAAAATCAGGTAAGTGCAACTAAAATGTGGCATAGAAGTCTGTTCACACTTTGATATATTTAGCCACATGAATGTAGATCTAGGACAAACTGAACCTTTGTCATTTTTTAAACAATACCAGGTGTGTTAAAAAGAAAGCGAACTTTTGAAATAGTGTGCCAACTGGCAGAGGGAGTGCGCTGTGGCTATTGAGCGCATGTTATACTAGGTTTAGACAACAAACTGCCATTTTCCGCATTTCGCTCTATTAGTTGGTGAGCTACAGCATGTCAACTGAGTGCGCACACAAGCTGTCCGTCAGATTAGTGCTAAAGTGCCAATGAATGAGGTCGAAGAATTTGCGTGCGGAAAATATTGCTACAAACATGGCAAAAATTTCACAGACATTTCAATTGCTTAGCCGAGCATACAGGGAGGACTGTATGAGTCGCACACAGTGCTATGAGTGGTTTAAGTGTTTTGAAAATGGCAGAATGTCGGTCAGTGACAATCCCAAGCCTGGACGACCTTCCACATCAACAGATGATGACCATGTAAAGAGAGTCCATAGTGCGATTCGTGGAAATCGTCGTCTAACAGTTCGAGAAGTAGCTGGCGAAGAGGGCATCAGCATAGGATCATGCCATCAAAGTTTGGGTGACAGTGCAAAATTTGTGCCACGTTTGTTGACTGAGGATCAGAATCAGCCAGGAACTGCTTGCCACTGCCAATGACAATGAAAACTTCCGTAAGATCATAACAGGTAATGAAACATGTGTTTATGGCTATGATATTGAAATGAAGGTGCAGTCGTCGCAGTGGGTGGGGCGAAGGTCTCCTCGTCCAAAAAAAGCACCCATGAGTCCGTCAAATATCAAGATGACGTCGGCTGTGTTTTTTGACTGCAAAGGCATTGTCTATCAGAAATTTGTACCACGCTGGTCAAATGGTAAACAAGGAAGTCTACCAGGGAATTGTAGCGTGTTTGAGGGATGCTGTGCGCTATAAGACGCCTGAATTGTGGGAAAACTAAACTTGGATGTTGCATCAAGCGTTGCTCCTTGTCCGCAGCTATCTCTATCTAGCAAAACAACACACTCCCGTTGTACCCCATCCACTGTATTCTCCGGACCTACTCCCAGCAGACTTTTTCCTGTTTCCCAAACCTAAAATGTTGAAAGGACGTCGTTTCAAATCATAGATGAGATTTAGAACAATGCGACAAGAGGCCTGCATGCCATCCCAGAAAGTGCGTTCCAGGAGGCTTTCCAAAAATGGATGAAACGATGGGAACAGTGTATTGCCAGTATATGGGACTACTTTGAGGGGGGCAGTGCTTAAAATGTTGTACAATAAGCAATAAAGATGTTACAGCAAAAGTTCAGTTTCTTTTTGAACACACCTCGTACATGTAGCATCGTGGCTTTTTCTGAAGTGCACACGTAAGTTGCCTCACAATCAAAAAAGAATATCACCCAAATGCTATAGAGAAAGCCTATACAGTTTCATAAATCCACAATATTGCCTACTGATAGTCAAGAACAGCGACACAAAGTCCACTTGCCTATCTGACTGACTTTATATGTTGTCACACTCTGTGCTTGCCATGGAGAGTTTATATGAAACCTAAATCGCACTGAAGAAGCGCTAGCAGTCATCAATGGTACTGTAAAAACTACATGTGCATCAGACAGGCCAACCATTCTGCTACTGTGCCTGAATGCAGCAGATGCCTCGAGCACAAGTACTTTCCTCCAAAACGATGCAGCGATGGTGATGCTGTCAAGACAATGTGCATGGACCGTGCACACAGTGATGCTCTGAAAAACATGCCTACTGTCATGCCCTAAGATAGTGGTTCTCAAATGGAGGTCCGCGAAGCTTTTTTGGCGGTCTGCGAAACGCAGGCCTGTAAAATATGGATGGGCGAATATTATATTTTTAATATTTGAAAATGGTCGAATATTCCGTTGGATATGAATATTAGAATATATTGCTCACTGTGCGGGAGCAAACACGGTTCTTAGCATTTGCTTCTATCTACAAATACTGAAACGATATTGTGCTGAATTCTGTGACAATTTCGTACTGCTGGCAAAATTTTGCCTGTAAAGCACACTTAGCCACTAAACGTCTAAACATTGCGGGAAAGCCAGCCTTTCAGTAGCAAGGGCACAGGTTACGGACAGCGAGGGTGCACTTCTTATTTTTTTTTTTAATTTCACAACGCCATCCCCCAATTCTGGGCTTATTGCTCGACAGGAAGCACGATGAGTGACGACTAGCACAGGGTCAAATGCCATCGAGGTTACGGGCATTAATGTGGTATAATATATAATATAAAAATATATAATATAAAAAAATCTAGCTCTTTAGCCTTGACTCATTCCCAGTTCCAGGACCTGCTTTCATAACTGCGGCAGCAATCCGCACAAGATATAAAAAAATTAATGAAGAAAGACGTCACAGTGCTAATTGTAAATTTTTTTCGTCAAAAAGAGAATACACCTCTGCGCACTCCCCCCCCTCGTCACTGCTTATTGCAAGGGCTCCCCCATCATTTCCACCGGTCCACAAGGGGTTCCCGACACATCCATGGCTGAGAACCACTGCCCTAAGAAGTCGCTGGCAGCAAACAACTTTCAACTGTGTAGCAAACCTGCGATAATGTCAAAACTAAAATCATTGATGAGACCTGCGAAATAAAAGCTGAGACGTCCTGACATTTCCACTGACTTACTATTTACTCATTTCTGAGTTGTTTTACTATGCAATTTTAATCACTTTTGGTAGCTATAGCGCAGATATGCCTGACAATCCAAAAGAAAACCGGGCAAAATGCAGCCTAGAGCATTAAATTTGTTAATGCGTGGAAGGAATCGCTGCAGGCTGCACAGACATTCTCTTTGTGTGGTGCACCCTGGAACACACTACAGTACTTGTGCCACTTCACGTAATGTAAGCCCAGACAAAACCTTTGATAATCAAACGAAGTCGACAAGATTGCATGTGGAACCGTGATGAAACTGCACATCAACTAAAGCAACATACAATCGCAATCAAATGACGTGAACTCAGTAAATTAAAATCCGGGGATTTAGTGAGCCTATGAGATCACAGTGGCAAACCACATTATGATGCAGGTTCTTTTCTTCAGTTATATTAAACAAAGTGTAATATAACTGAAAACGAAAAGTAACCATTATAAAGAAATATCCCGGCAAAAAAAAAAAAAGAAAAACACCCAGCACACTCATGGTATTAATAGCACACAAAGTTTGGGCTGAGGTAATGCGTTAGGGCACGTACTAGTTCGCAGAGGATGGGAGATGGTGAAGCGACTAAAAGACGTGGCGTTCGTCTCACCAAAGGTCGGCGTTTTGGACCGTTGGCCAGGCTATCAGAGCGTGGCTGTTCTGGCTTGGAGAGAGAAGGCAGGCGGCTTGGCGGCACGGGCAGATGGCGGCGGCATTCTGGCCAGGCAACTGGGCATGGAACTCGGGCCCGTAGCCCGACTGCTCACATTCTGCCCACGGGCGCAGAAGCTCTCTGGCCTCGGGCAGCAGTTCACGATAGGGTAGAGTGGCGATGCCCAGGAACGAGTTGGCAGGAGGCCCCTGTCGGGTGAAGTCCTGGTGGCTCGGGTCTGGAACACGATGGCCCGTCTTCAACTCCCAGTCCGGTGGCCGACCTTCTCCTGGCGTCGCTTCCTGGAACTCTCAGTCTCCTGCCAGCGCGCCTCAGTTTTCTGCCGCTCTGGCCGATTCGCTGTTTGCTCATTGGCCGCTCGAAGCTCCGTGGTCTCTTGCAATTAGATGCCCGATTTTTCTTTTGTTTCTTTTCTTGCGCCGCATGTTCCCGTGCCGGACGGTTTTTGACGTTGTCGTCTTTCAACCAGCACGGAATTCGTGTCCGCACGCGCATCCTTGTCGTCTGCTTCTTGACTGTCAATCCACTGCACCGTGTTGCGCACTTCACACATCACACACATAACTGTTTCCAAGGCAGTACTCAGTGCACTGCACAAGACTGATGCTAAAGTGCTATCATCTTAGCAGCATGCACAGTTATAATTTTAGCACTGATGACCCTGGGCTGACCCTGTTGGTCAAACCAGTTGGGAACAGTTCCTCTGACAGGTTTTGGTTCGGTTCAGCTGAAAATAACAGTTTATCTTCAGTTTGGTTAGACAGATGAACAGATGAAGGCCAGATGAACAGATGCAATGAATTGAACGTTGACCAAAAACAAGTTCGCGGCACACAGCACTGACATCATCATGCCACTTGAAAATCAAGGACTTATTCCCACAATAAAGTTAGGAGTCCTGTATATATTGTCACAAGCAATGGCGAAGACAGACGTAGTGGGGCTGGGTCAGAGGCCCTCCTGTCGGACTAAAAACCTGCTGGAACCTGTGCGCTCTGTGCAGTCTTGACTAGACAAGCGCTAGCCATTTGCTATTCGGTAAACACTCCCCGTAACATCTTTTTGGTGGAGGTTGCGGGTTCTATTCCTCCCGACCCTGGATTTTCGGAGCGGCCGCCACGCTTCTCCCGCCTCCATGGCAGAAGATGATAGTCCGCAGTCATCGCAGCCTGCACCCGCGGCCCCGGCAACCGTGGTCTTTTCACATCCCCTCGACCCTGGCACGTTTTGCAGCATGGACAACAATGACGTCGACGATTGGCTCCTATTGTACGAGTGCAGTCAGCAAGCACGACAAGGAGACGCTAATGCTCGCCAATGTCATTTTCTACCTACGGGGCCCAGCTCGCGTGTGGTTTAACACGCACGAAAAAGTGACAAGTTGGCACGTATGCAAGGAGAAGATGCGCGCACTGTTTGGCCGATCGGCCGCGCAACAAATGACAGCCCGGCACAAGCTGGCGGCCAGAGCTCAGACGTCCACGAAATCGAATGTCGCATACATCCAAGATGTGCTAGCCTTGTTCCGCGCAATTTAAAAAAATTATGGGGTTTTACGTGCCAAAACCACGATCTGATTATGAGGCACACCGTAGTGGGGGACTCCAGAATATTTTAGACAACCTGGGGTTCTTTAACGTGCACCTAAATCGAAGTACACAGGTCTTTTCACATTTCGCCCCCACTGAAATGCGGCCGCCGTGGCCGGGACTCAATCCCACGACCTCGTGGTTCGCAGCCCAACATCATAGCCATTAAGCAACCACGGTAGGTGCCGCACAATTGACAAAGTCATGCCAGAGGCGGACAAGGTTGGCCACATGTTGAAAGGCATAGCTGACGATGCCTTCAACATACTCATGTGTAAGCACTGCACCACGGTTGACTCCATCATAATCTAATTTTCTGGAAAATACATGTTCTTTTTCTTCTGAGACCAACATTTCAAGACCCTGTTTTAGTTTCAGAACACAGACTGGATACATTTCTTCTTTTTACAACTTCCCTTGATATGCTATAAATTCACATTTGTTCTGAGCACAATCATGTTCACAGTAAATGTGGCAGTGAGACTACTACTACTTGTGTTGCACTAGCAAAAAAGAGTGAAAAGCTTTCACCTTGTTTAAAACACTAGGCATGCAAAATGTAGTCGGACTGCTTGATCGTAATATAAAGTCTAGATACATGCACCAGCAGGGATGGATCACAATGAGAACACGACATCGGAACAAGAGTGGTCCCCAAGTGCATGAAGTGGTAACAGATGAGTTACTGTTTGCAACCAATTTCCCTCGAACTTCGCAAAATGCAATATCAAAAAAGCTAGCATGTTTGCTTTCTATACAGCTGCGTGGTGAAAGAAAAAAAAAACGAACAAAAGAATTCATGAATGCCGTTCTGGATTACTGCGGTTATACATTGTGTTTATAAAATATTATGGGTTGCCTTGCATGCCACATGCTTCGCGTGACAGCACCTGACAGCGTCAGTGCACATGACAGCACCATTCAGGGCAGCTGAATGTTTCACATAGGGCAAGCTTGCTCTGTTTCACAGATAGTAGCAACACTTTAGTTCTTTCATTTTAGTGACAGATGTGCGAGACGCAGAGCTATGAAGCTCAACACAGTGATACCTTGAAGTCCTCTTGACAATGTCTCAGCTAGTACCTTGAATCTCGCTACTAAAATGTTAGTAATCTCAGTGCCAGCTTCCTGAAACTGCGTAGCCACCGACTTTAAAAGAGGTGAACATACGCAAATATTATTTCAGTCAGAGAGATGATTTTTCTCGACTGCAACAAGCAGCTCAACCATATTTGCCACATGACTGGGTCATATTACAACCGGACAGATTGCTACATGCAGCAACCGAGCCCGCAAAGTTTGTTTTCACTGAAACTTCGCTGTGAGATTGCACTTCTCAGCTCCGCGTTATTCAATAAAACACTTGACGTCATCCGCGAAATTCCAGAACTTTTGTAGCTAACGGACAGCGAAATCAGTGCACGCCTACGCGGGCTTCTCCAATGGCGAAGTATTGAACAAACCAGGCAAATCCAATATGCTATGGGCTGTTATTGAGAAGCAACAAATGCGACACCGTTTAAAAATATAGCGATAACTGCAGCACATAACGTCGCAAGTTGTGGTTGGGATACCCATGCTGTGGTCTCAATTTCACTTTTCATCAAGCCTGGAAGCAAGGATAACGATGGCCATATGCAGCTGTATACCAATAAAGCATGTAAACTTATATGCAATAAATATTCACCTCGCTACGCAGGCTGCGGAAAGTTCACGCATGACGCCGTGGCAATTCGCTTACCTTCAGGTATGAAGAGTACATCGCGAATTAAATATCGATGCCCGATTTTTTCTGAAGGTACTAAGCACACTTGTAACGCAGACGAATATTTAAGAGCACAGTGCCATGCACAACAGCGCAAGAAAGCTTCGGTTGCTCCAACATAAAACCCAACAGGAAGTTGCTTTTATGCTTCAATGCAACGACGTTTTTGTAAGAAAGTAACTGGAACACCAGTGCATTTCTCTGCAAAGTTCGGGAATTGATATCTCGAAACTGGTGTTATCCTGAGAATTTGTTCCAAGTGGATCTGCCTTGCAAACTCCACAGCTAGAATTTGTAGATTGCAATATGGGATCATTAAGTTTAAAACTTAATTAGTGATTTTTTGTTAATTAGTCGATTATACATTTCAATTTCTTGTGCAAGTAATATCCGCCTTTTCGAGTAGACCAGCTTGTGGACCAGAATTGTGCTATCTACCACAGGCAACTTTAAAAATCTTGAAAAATGTTCGCTGAAACACCCTGTATGAAGTGCTGCAGAGGACATACTATAAAGCTAGGTCAACTCATTCTATTTACTATTTTCGTGCAATGATAATAAAGGTAGGGAGGAAAGTGTAGGTAATGTAATCGATTACTTTGTAGTAACTGCTCAATTGCTTTCGTGGGCCAGTAACTGGTAACTAGTCAAATGCATTTTTGAAAGAAGTAATTGTAATCAGTTACTTTTTTCCTGTAATGGTCACAAGTCTTAAAAATTATGTGCTGTACGGTATGGTAATGCGGTTTGTTCTTTCAATGAGCACTGCAGTCCTACAGGCATCTGCTGATGTGCTTTTTGTTTAATGACCGTCATTGTCATAGTGCACCAGATACAGTCACATTTCCTTTGTTCTCATTTACAAGCTTTTCAAATCAGCTACAGTCCAGTTGATAACGGCATATTACAGGTATCAAATATTGCAAATAAATCTTTTGTCGTCAAACAGATTACATTTAGTTTTTATACTTCCCACTGTTCAAAAATTTCAAATATTTGATATTCGAAGCCAGTTTATTTTTCTATTTGTATTCAATTTAAAATTTCCTTATTCGCACAACCCTAGAGAAAAGCCTTAGATATGCTGCCAAAAATTGCAGTGAGAATTTCCCTCCCATCTTTTGTAATACAAATGCACAAAACATAGTTTACCAATTTCAGCTATAAAATTATGACAGAAAAGGATATAGTGCGCTTTTTTTGCAATAGGAGTTGCACTGCCGTGAAGCAACACTCAAAATTTTCAGACGAAGCTGCCGTGAAAGAGAAAGCCGAAAAAGTGTAGACAACAGGACATGCAAAGCAAAATTTGTTCGGGAGATTTGAACTGCATGAAAATTTTTCTTGGGTTGCTTCTATAAATACATGAAGGTTGCTCAAGGTGATTATGATAATTTCATGCACAAATAAACTGCTTATGTCATTATTATGCATTTATTTTAATATAACAAAACTATCACACATAGCAAAGTAATTGACAGTTACCGTAAATGATGTTATGCTGTGTCTGACAGAAAAGAATGTTATACATTAACTTCTTTCACTCATTAAAAGAAAGGAGGCAGTTATGAAAAAAAAAAGAAACACTAACAAACAGGAAAAATGTTTCAACTGCAAAGCTTCCTTTCCAAGAAACCCGCACAGGTTTCCTTTGTAGCTTCGTGCTAGATTCGGGTGGATGACAATTTCTCCTTTTCATGATACTTCCTCCACCTTGCGAGATTCTTCAGAACTGATTTGCCATATTCTGTATTCTTTTGCTTCGAGTTGTCGACTAATTCTCCTTCGCACTGCAGTCTGCTAGCTTCCTGGTTAGCTTAGATGGTAGAGTGACCGCCCTGGGCAGGCGAGTTCGAATCCCGGACCAGGACGAATTTTTCCTCAACTGTGAAGCGTTCTTAGAAGAAACCCGTACGAGTTTCCTTTGTAGCTTCTTGTTAAATTCGGGTGGATGACCAAAGGTTTTCCCTTTCATGACACTTTCTCCATCTTGCGGGATTCCGCAGAACTGATTTGCCATAGTCTCTTTAGTTACTTCTACAACGATTGCATAAATTTCATCTTGGGAAAATATGAATCGGACTGATAACTAGTGCAACATCCTAGAATTATAAAGCATTTCATATGGATGCTTTCCTTTCTAATGGGCTTACAAGCACGGGCAGCTTAGAGCTTAGACAGTTTCGAAAATTACAGTACGCGATAACCTAATAACGCTTCTCTTACATGCAGGCACCATCAGCTTTCATGGCTGATAATTCGCGCCCAGAGAAGGATGCTCTGCATGAAAGCTGGCCTTCTGCTTGCCAGCTGCTCTGTCACTTTCACGTGCTGCAAGCTGAATGGAGATGGATTACAGCTGCACGAAATAATGTAGCAAAGGTTGACAGACCATCTACTGATCACAGCATTTCAAAAGGTAATGCAAAGTTTCAGTGAGTATCTGCAAAAGTTCCAATCTGTGTTTTGGAATGCAAATTATGACTGAAGACAACATATTCTACCTCCAAGGCAAATGTTATGAATCGGAACACCTAAGTCCTTTCATCTAGTCTTTCTGTCAGCTTGTGTTGTGTGTATCTGTTCATGCTGAAGTCCAAATGAAATTCTCCAACCACTTATCTTTTATGCTATGGATACTTTTCAACAAGCAGTCTGCAGCTAGAACCAGATGGCACCATCAGTCTGCTGAGTGCCTGTGTTCAAGAGTGGTTTGTACAAGACCAAAATGTGTGGCAGGCAGCATCCATGCGAAGTGCTGAACCATAGGCTGACAGTACAGTGCGTTTGTAATATACATGGCAAGTTAGAAAAACTGGCAGGTTTGCTTCAAGGGCAAAGCATTGACAGTGATGTGCAACAATTCCCGAAATTGTGTTCAAAATATATGCAGCGACACATTGGCACGACACAGCATACAAGGCAACTCATGTTGGGTAAAATGAATCGTGCCCTGGCAGCTACGAAACATCTCATGCACGAGGGAAATTTTTACAGTGTGCTATTTCACTAGCTGAGGCAAGCATATGTGGTTTAATGGTCAGAGCATTGGGCTTCTGTGCTATAGGCCCTTTGCACAATACTGTCGCAGGATAATTTAAATGTGCTTGTTTATTTTATTTAAATATATATGTACGGTACGTAACACGCTTATATATATATATATATATATATATATATAGTAAGATTCTTAACAAAACGTCGCTTTTTACATTGAAGCAAACAATTCACTGGAATGCCAATGCATTTCTCTGCAAAGTTCGGGAATTAATATCTCGAAACTGGTGTCATCCTCAGAATTCATTCCAAGTGGATCCGCCTTGCGAACTCCACGGCTACAATTTGTAAATTGCAATATGGGCCATCAGGTATTTAGTTAAAAACTTAATTAGTAAATGTTTGTTTATTAGTCGATTATGCATTTCAATTTTTTGTGCAAGTAATGTCCGCCTCTTCGAGTAGACCTGCTCATTAAGTAGAATTGGGCTATCTGCCACAGGCAACCTTAACTAAATTTTCAAAGTGTTCGCTGAAACACCCTGTATATGGATTGCAGTGCATCATGAGACGTTAATTGTATATTAAGCTGCAGAAATGGGTGGGTGGCTTTAAGATACTCCAATGCTGGTTTCAGTAACTTTGACATGCATATTTAATACAATTCAGCATATTACACCTCCATTAACATACTTATGTCAAGTAAGGGAAGAATACATGCTTATTACTCAAGACTTCTCCACAGCTACAGAAATGTTACAGTAAAATGATATCACTAATAGTGAGTACATATTCGAATAGATTCCTGTTCGAGATTACCCCAGTGGTGAATGCATTTGTAATCCTTCGTGACATCCTCAATGATCACCAAAATTACCTACAGGTATCTATGGAGGATTATGAAGTATAACAGCACAAACAGATAAAAAACGAAGGTGAAGAAGGTTCCAGGACAAGCACTGATTTGCAACATATTCTGATGCAGCCCTGTGATATGTGTATACATACACTAACAAGATCCTCCTTTCACAGAAGCAATTACATCTGAATTACAAACTAACATCACATAACGGTGTAATCTAGATAGGCGAGCACTTTTTTGGGAGGAGATACTGAAGCCTAGCAAATGCACGCCACACCTTTGCGTGAAATGTGTAATGGTAGGTGATGGGTGAAGCAGCTAATGTTCTGCAGTGAAGCGGCTAGTGTTGCTGAATAACATTTTACATATTAGTAAAATGTTAACACAACATGAAGGAAAAGTACATACTGAGAAACTTCTCCCTTCTAGCCAGTTAATTGCCATTGAAGTCGTAGTTTGACCGAGCTTTAGTTGTCTAACGATTATGCGCCGATGCTGCAAGCTATCATGTGCATTGCTTGGTTATGAAAGTTGCGAAAAACAGAAAGTTATGCTTGAAACAACTCTACATGTACAGTCATAGACAGTTGAAATACGAATAAGCTAGGGCTAGCTTGGGCGCATTCTTTTGTTTATAATTTCAGCAATACATGTAATATGATTATGGTTTCTACGCCTACTGGGGGCTTATACCATCTTTGGCAACCATATAAATAGCGCACGACAGGGGTAATTGGAGGTCGCAGGCGGAGGCCTTAGTCCTTCAGCGGACATGAATATAGGCTGGTGATGATAATGAAATAGCAGCATGAAATCACGCTCTCGATTTAGTACTTGCAAAAGGTGTTCTGCTTTACCATTTCTTGTTTTGGTTTCATTTGTGCATGACTAAAGATGCTCCCAACTGTATGTTTGTATGTCATATATAAGAACCAACCAAGCTGTATAACCAACCAAGCTGTAAGTTTCAGTAAACTTACAGCTTGGTTGGTTAGCCACAATGTCGGTGATAACAGGCGCATGAAATTGAGAACTGTTCTGGGCCTAGTAACGTTCAGCGATGCAAAGTACATTCGCTCAAAGTGTTACTAAATTTGATTTTCTGCTCATCTGAGCGATTTAGCTGTGTCTAAATGAATTACACTAATTCATCATCATTATCAGCCTATATTTATGCCCACTGCAGAACGAAGGCCTCTCCCTGTGATCCCCAATTACCCCTTTCTTGCGCTAGCTGATTTCAACTTGCGCCTGCAAATTTCCAAACTTCATCATCCCACCTAGTTTTCTGCCATCCTCGACTGCGCTTCCCTTCTCTTTGTATCCATTCTGTAACTCTAATGGTCCCCCGGTTATCCCATCCTACGCATTACACTAATTATGAACCTTTAATTCCCTGAATTTGCAAAAGAATATCGAGGCATGCTGTAAAATTAAGGAATGCATCTATGGTACTTCAAGTGGCATGTAGTACCACATGTGTAATGTACCATCCTCTGTCAGGTGAAGTAATGTTATGAAATACCTTAAAATTGGGCCCTATCTTTTTGGGGTGTCAAGTTTTCTTTCTTTCTTTTTTAATTAGGGGAGGGTGTAAAAATCTGGTGTTATCTTCAAGAGGAAAAAATTTGCGATAAATCAGGTTTTTGCTGTCTGGCAGCCGTTCCGGGTAACTCTTACGAATTACTGACACACACAATAGTCACTTTTTGGACACAAACGTACTTAAACAATACCAACGAGAGCTGAATGGGTCTACTGTATTGTGAACGTTCCGGTGCACGATTTTTACAATGAAGTGATCTGTATAAGAAAGGATTTTCGAAGTCTCAAGCGTATCGTTATAAAGGGTTGCACTGTATTACTAATAGAATATATCTTGACCTCTTGCTTACACAAAGCGGGCAACATCCATTTGTATTGTAACACCTGCATTTATTAATCCCTTACGAAAGGGCAAACTTGGGGGGAAATCGGGTTTAACCTGATTGAGATAAAAATGTGTTCAGGGTGCTAAAATTCAGAATTCTCCAGTTTTACAAAAAAAAGGACCCTACCTATAACAAACAGCAGGCACCTTGCTAATTTTACAAGATTTACAATTTCTTAAATTATTAGAGACACACTTCCTGCCAAAATTCTGAATACTATGCAAGTGCTAGCCTGTAAATAGAGAAAAAAGCTTTGTCTTACGTTGGTGCAGCTATAGCACTTATGCACATCTAAGAAAGTAGAATGGTGATGACAAGGTTTATTAGATGTAACCGATTCAGTATTTGTTTCATTTTTAGATCATTTCAGATGAAGTGCTGCATCATCCCTTTATGCAAGGGATGACGCAGCACTTCAGACGGCTGTGACAGACCTTCGCACCCTGGGTCATGGGCCTTACATTCAGCGGGTACAGTCATTCCTCCAATGCCAACAAGAATGGGTACTGCTGTACCGGACAGGACTTTTGACAAGAGGACAGAATACGAATAATTACTCTGAAGCATCTATCCGTATTCTGAAAGACATTATTCTGTCACGAACGAAGGCATATAATGCAGTTGCTCTGACTGAGTACATCATCTTAGAGTGGGAGACATATTTTAAGATGCAGCTGCAATGTCATGCATACCAAAGGGAGCCTTCACACCGCATTCGCTTTAACCACCTGCTGGAGAGGTCGGCCAATCACCCAGCAAGCATGGTTTGTCCAGCATGGATAAGGGATGTACAGTGTGCCCAGCAGTTCAATGAGCATGATGTACGAGGTGAACATTCACCTGGGGCTATGCAGCTGCCGCGCAGGTCACCAGGGAGCTTTTTGCAAGCACCAGGCAAAAGTCCAGAAAGAGTTTGGTGGATTGTTTCCCAACAGTCCTCTGCTGACCCCACACGACTGCCAGCAGTTGGCCGAGCTGGCCCTTGGAACGAGCTGCCTTCTGGTGAAATTCTTTCTGCCCATGGGTGCTGCACCGCAAGATGATCGTCCTGTTCCTTGCAAGGCGCAAGCATCTACCATCTTTAAAATGTCCGGTCAGGAGGGTGCAGGATGTGCACTAGCACCAGAAGTGTCAGAAGGAACAATTCTGGACCTGCATCAGCAGCCTCAGGTACATAATTTTATTGCTCTGTGATAAATTAGGATCACGTGCATGGATAATGTCTTAACTGTTAAAGGTGTTTTATTTGCTCTTGTTTACAACAATACAATATGCCTACCACATGTGCAGGGCCCCTGAATCACTTTTTAAACATTGTAAAAAAATGTTGATCTGTTAATGAAGCTGCTGTCAACATGTGAGCAAACTATTATTGCACTGCATGCAGCAGGGGATTTACAATCTTGTGTCAAAAACCAGTGAACAGTCGCTTGCTCTCGCATCCGCAATGTTGTCATGCAGCGTCATTGAAATTAGTTGGTTCACCAATGCTATTGGCAGATATCATGATTGCAAGAACAATATCAGTAATACATAATGGTGAATTTTGAGTAATAAATTAAAAATATACGTCTGCATATATTCATCATTACATGACGAAGTGAAGTGAAGGTTGTGAGAGACGGTATCACCTGAGCCAACAGGCCCCACCGCATTCGGCCAACAGGGTAACTCCGCCCCCACAACCCAACCGACAAAAAAGAAAAATTATTTTATCTTTGCACGGTGCCTATCTTTAACTTTGCACTGTGAAGCTTCCAGTGCATTAGCGAGACAAGAGAAAGAAAGCCTCGTGTCAATGCAATTCCTCCACCTATAGCTGACGAATTCACAAAAAATTTTTGCAACACGAGATTTGTGGGACAAGATACTTTAAGAGTGAGGCCTTTCTACGATTAGTTAAAAAAACGTTAGAAAAGTATTTCAGGGCCCCTTTAATTTGCCCGACACACTAGGTTTTTGTGCCACCCTCATGTTACCACAATAATTAGGCAACAGGCAAACTCTGCCACTGTTGCAGCACTTTGTACACATTCTTGTAATAACTCAAGTTCCCAGGCATGTAGTAAAATTCTCATATCTACATCTTACTCAAGCCTAAGTACATTTTGACACATGAAAACTCGTTTCAATAAATGATGAGTCACACCTGAAAATATTACTTTTTTCAAATTGCCTAATGTTCAAAGTAACAAGTATTCTAAAAATTACTTGTTGCTGAGCTAGTTGGTTCATTTTGTGCTGATAAAAATGGATGACTGCTAAACAGAGAAAGAACCAAGGTAGAAACGAGTGAGCAGGAGAAACACTCTAACTGGTGTCTTCCTCAGTCCTCAGCTTCATGCAACATTCATCTTTATCAGCACTGTATAACAGGTATTCACATAAGCTGTTAACAGTTCTATTACTGTCTGTTAACAAAGTAATAAATATAAAGCTGGTGTTTATTTAACACCTCTTGCAGGACCTCCAGCCCAAATACAGGGCACTTGAGGAGGAGCTGCGACGACTGTCAGAAGGTGATACATCCTATCCTGCCCTCTTGGATGCCACTGTAGGTGAACTAAGAAAGATCACAACAAGCAGTGCTGGTCGTACCGCATTGCTTGCACTTAAGACTGCTTGTATGGCAAGCAGAAGGCACGGCAGAAAAATAAAAGTGCAACCCACAAGCCTGGCTAGGCGCCGCCGACCTGGCCTAACTAGATATGGGATTCATAGCGCTAAAACGACACAAGGACGAGGAAGAACATGCGCTCGTCCCGTGTTCTTCCTCGTCCTTAGTGTCGGTTTAGCGCTATGAATCCCAGTTAAAATTACAATAACCTACCAACATGCCCAAACTACTTCCCTGCTAAACTGACTAGAGGTGCTGGACGAATTCCACCTGGACGGCCAACCAATGGAAAAGTAAGGAAGGCAAAACGTGTGCATATGCTGAGTCACAGCATACAACTGAATTTACCAGGAGCAAAGCAGCATTAATACCAAGTACAAGGAGCAAAATAACAAGTATCCAGCCTTCTTTGCTGTGAAGAGCCCCTCACTGAAGCTTCAGACATGCACTGCAGCAGGAGATTTGGCATATTGGATTTCCAGATTAATTTCAGCAACCTCGTTTAATTTGTAATGTTCACACAAAGCATTGTACTGATAAAGACAAAAGTAACTGGAACGCGGGAGGTGTGGCTGAACTGCACCTCAATGCCCTCTAGAAGCCTGAAGGGGAAGCAAGCAACTGGATTACACTTGACCACAGGCCGGCAATTATGAAAATTCAATCCTAATGCCCCCTCTAGCAGTCTTGAGGCTGCTAGAGGGCATTCTTATATGCATGGTGAGGGGGGGGGGGGAGTGAAATATAAGATATGACAAAGTGATGACATGTGATGATGCGGTGGGCCTGAACAGCAGAGTTCATTTGCACCTGTTGGCCCCGGCAAACTCGACCTCAGCTTCGATGAGCGTGATGGACTAAGTGCTTAAGCGCTCCTTTTTCTATTGCAAGTGCTTCCCATACTTCTCACTGTTTTCATCTTTGCTGTGCCAATGACTTTGGTGCTATCTAGATGCGGAGAGCATTTGCACTATTTACAGTGCACAGCCAAGTTGCAAGCTTGGCTGCACATTGTAAAAAGTGAAACTTTTTCCGCACGCACCATAAGTGAGTGGAACTCCATGTGAAGTGACAACTTTGCATCAGATACTGCAACCAATTTCAAACATGCTTTAGGTTCAGCATTTCTAAAATGGATGCATATTCACTGTTTTTCATTTTGCTTTTGTTAGAGCATGCATTCAAAGAGGTCCTGCCAACTTTCTATTTATTCTCGGTTATTATTTGCTCTTTTTCCGCAGTAACCACAATATTGTGCAAAGGTAAATCGCACATTACATTCTTAAATATTCATCATACCGGAACTCTTTCGTCACATTCAGACTACGAAGCAGACAAATTCACAGCATCAAGGCGATGCCATCAATTCTGCTCAACAAGCTTTCCCTGGTGCGTTGCAGGGCCCCGCAAATAATCTAAGTAATTTAACAACTAATAGTCGCAGAGTTGTTTGTTATATTTTACTGTTACTGCTACCTTACGCAGTGGTATTTTGTACAAGTGCACATCTTATCAAAATGTTATGTATTTTCTACCAAAACGAGGGTGGTCGCTTTTGAGAGAGCTCACTCTGCTACAGTAGGTGTAACAGGTATAATCCATCAAACCTAAACCGGTGCTCATCCGGAGCTGTCAGACCTTTAAGTGTGCCGTTTGTTGCAGAAATTTGGTGCTTTCTCTGCTGTCATGCCTCTGCGTTCGACATGTGTCCAGAAATGGCGTGAAGAGACTGGGGCAGCAAATGGGGACACCCATGGAGCCAGAATAAAACAGTGAGTATTCTGCCAGGTGAGGGCACTTACCAGACGAGAACTAACGAAGGAAATGCACCAGAATATCGCACGTTGGCAAGAGCACTTCACAACACCTCGAAAGCAACAGCTCGAAAGATAAATCGAGGTACAGCCTTTGCACTTACTTTGTTTGTTAGTTTTGTTATGTGGAATTGATTACTGTGCGTCCTAAAATTTTATAGAATTGTTCAGTATTATTTTGCAATGGTTTATAGGGTTTTATTAGAATCATGAATTTCTCATTTCGCGTAACAGAATGACAATTAATGGTTATGTAATTGTTTATCTCTCGTATTCACACCTGTCTAGATGTTTGCATGTGTCACATTTCCCAGTTATTTTATACTTCTGCTTTCCATGCATGTGACGGGGGTTGCAACCTCGTCAAGCCAAATCTCCTGTTGTCTGTGTCCACCTTCGTGTCTATGACAATGAAACAAATCGTAAACTAGGGGTGTGCGAATGTTCAAAACTTTCGAATAAAGAAACGAATATTGCCCTACTTGATTTGATCCTCGAATCGCACATTCGCTATTAGATTTTGGTCCTCGAATATAATAGTCACTATTACATTTTGATCCTCGATTCGAATACTCACAAATGGAAAATTCGAATAGTTTCCAACTACCTTACGTCATAGATTGTACACAAACAAAAATTAAATTGAAGCAAAAATGCAACAACTTTCTTCCAATTAGCAGTGGATGTAAGAGTAGACAACGCACTGTGTCACTCAGTCAGACTGTTCACGCTGAACATAACTCGCAATAAAATGTTGGTTACTCATGCCATGCGGCAAGGAGTATTGTTCGGTACTATTTATAATTGCAGATCCGGTTTCTTGTCATTAGATTAAATGTGAAAACGTTTAATTGCTGCAAACTTTATAGAAATATTCTGGGCTCAATCGAATGTATGAACATGAATTTATGTGTGTTGCGACATCACGGACCCGAGCACACGAGGGTTGGACCCTCCCGCCTGTAGTCGTGCGCGGCTTAGCCGTGTCCGGGGAAAAGAGGATCCTGGGGGTTGAGCCGATGCCGGGCGTTTGGACCTTTACGGCCCCTCGGCGAAGGCAACACGCCTCTTTGGCCTCGGCTTCACGTAGACGGCACCTCCGGGCTGACCCACCCGGGGGAAATCGGTAGTTGCCTTTTCCTATCCTCCTCTCCAATCTTCGTCTTTCTCTCTCACTTTTATTCTTTCCTGTCTTCTCTTCACTTCGTTTTACTTCCGATCTTCCCGGCAACAAAGGTTAACCTTGTGTGGTACAACCAAACTTGGCTGTACATATTTGGTTATAGGGGAAACATACAGTTGACGTCCGCAGGGCTTGTTATTATAAGACCTGCGGCGTCCCCTTGTTGGGCTCCACGGTGGGTGACTGGCATTACTGCCGAAAACTGAACATTTCCTATGGACAGTTCCTTCCCAAAACTCCCTGATCGCCCTCAGAAACGAGGGCGCACCGAAGAAATATTTAAATTTTTTGGCCGTCATACTGAAAATTTTCCCCACTATCAAGTCATTCACTCTGAGAAACCAGGAAAGACAACGAGAACGATCTCGCCTTTCCTCGTTTCCAGATGTCTAGCTCAGACAATCGGCCCAAGCTATAAGGCATCGAAACTGGCAAGTGGTGACCTCCTCTTGGAACTCCATGACAAACAGCAATATCAAAAACTAAGTAACCTAGTGTCTTTCGGGGACATACCAGTTTCAGTGACCCCACACCGCACCATGAACACCATTCGCGGTGTTATTTTCGATGATGATTTGATGGAGATGACCGAAGCTAAACTTTTGGAAGAATGGAAAGAGCAAAATGTTGCCAACGTAAAACGAATCAAAATAAGGCGTGACGAGAAAGAAATTGACACTAAGCACATAATTCTCACATTTGGTTCGAGTGTGCTGCCAGAAACCATCGAGGCAGGCTGTTAAAATCCGAGTAAGGCTGTATATCCCCAACCCTCTCCGTTGCTTCAAATGCCAAAGATTCGGCCACAGTTTGCAGAACTGCCGAGGCTGACTGACCTGTGCTAAATGCAGTGCACACGAACATATATCTGACTCCTGTGAAAATGCTCTACACTGTAAACTGCGATGGGGAGCACGCCGCATACTCGCAGTCCTGCCCATCCTGGAAAAGAGAGAAAGAAATCGTGACGATTTCTTGGTCCGGTGTTTGAAGTACATTGTAAATAAATAAAATAGAGCTCTCCAGCTTTTAATTTTTCTATAGGGCTGGATCCAATTCCACGGGGCTACTGCTGAACTGCATTTTCACCGCTGGGTACGTGCACAAGCAAAGGTTTTCTTTTTCGCCTTTCACACAGTGAACATGGCCTAACCTTATGGCACCCCTTACCGCAGGGTGCATCATAAATGATATGCATAAAGAACTAGTTCTAGCATAACAGAATCAAAAAGAAAATCCTTCATATTCACCCAGAATCTATGCCCTATCTAGCTATGAAATTAATAGCGACTTTAGCACTGGAGATAATGCTAGTTATTTTTGCCTTAAATATGTATACTGGCAGCTCGTCACTGCAAAAATTAATAAATACAGACATTATTTCCTCAATTTCTAGACTTGAAACTGGCACACAAGAAATGCCACAATGTTTATGTACTCGTTATTCACCTTCTGCAATGTTTCAATCGAGAAATACAATTGAGTGGTTCTGTGAGGCAAGCATTAATTGCTCTATCATATGATACAGCAAGCAGTTATGGATTCTTTTGTGGAGGACAGTAAAGATATGTTTCCCCGTGAAAAAAGAAATCTGGTGTAAAAGTTATTGTTTGCATGAGATATACTTTCTAATTCGAACCATTATTGGTGCAGAATAGGTAAGAAAATGAAAATGTCAGCAATGTTTACGTTGAAGATAGCTTGGGGCCTGCCATGTTCTAGAAGCTAACAGAAGCAACAAACAACTCTCCAAATAAAGTAGGAAGGTTATTGCTGGGCTTGCGGCAAAGTCTAAAAGCAAAAAAAAAAGGTAAAACCAAGGTTTTTAAACTACCTGTGTCCTTCATTCTTTGTGTGTGCAAGTTTTACCATGGGCAAGAGGTCTATAAATGGTCTGTGAAGGTCTACAAATGAATAAGAGACATTAAGGGCAAATGGCGTCATTAAATTTCAGTGAAACTTTGTTAGTGACTGGATATATGAGAAATACAGTCCACCTGTTAAAGCAATGTGTCGAGATTTTTCAATGGTTCTGATATTTTTGCAAGTTTTCTGCAATTAAAATGTCTATTTGCCATGGTCAAAAATACACAGTAACTGCATGTGTATTATATTTGAGTAATTTTTCGTTTCATTATCATAAAATGATAGGCAACATTTTTTGCTGATAAAAACTGAATCGCAAGCATGGTTCCCGGTTCACGTCGGCTTAACCCATGTGGAGAACTAATACATAATTGCAGGAGAATGTCATAAATCTATATTAAACAGAATAATCGATGGTGCTCCTGGTGCTGCTCGGAAGCAAAAAATTAAATTTTACGTGTGCTGTTCATGTCGCAAGTAAATACGACAAAAATAATACATTGTAGAAGCACACCTAGAACGCAATACGTCATTTCTATGGCACCTTCCTCAACTGACAAACTAGCGTAATCAAATGCGCCCACTTATATTTAACTAAGAAATACTTCGTCACGAACAAAACGAAGTGAAGGTTTTGAGGGACGGTATCACCTGAGCCAACAGGCCCCACCGCATTCGGCCAACAGGGCGACTCCGCCCCCACAACCCAACTGACAAACACCGTGCGACGAAGTTCACGAAGCAAGCTTCAATGAGCGTGTACACGACTTTCCTATCCTGCGACTCGCAAAGAATCCTACCCTGCCTCTCGCGCCGAAACGCTATGAATTTGCACCACGTAGGCGAAATCGGCATGGCATTGTAGAGCTTTTACAACCGTCTGCGGTCATGAAACTCACTTCACTGCTTCGTAAACGCAGGATGCGCTGATGTCTGCAGATGCGCTGATGTCCGGCAGACATCAGCGCATCCTGATGTCTCGATGTCCGCAGAATGCGGCAAAGCAACAAGACAGCAGGACGTGGCGACAGTGTGGCCATGGTATGGTACGGTGCGGCTATGTGGCACGTAGCTAGGGACGACGCGGGTTAGCGGCGTATCCGGCATGGTACCTAGGCAAAGGCGATTCTTAGGGAGCTAAAGTGCCCAGATCTGAGGCACCGCCGTGTTTAAAGTTCTTCCGAGCGGCGGCGCCACAGTCGAGGGCCCAGCTGCCCTGGAAAATGAATTACGCGCACCGGGCCGCCGCCGCCGCGCGCGCCTCGCCGGTCTGCGCATTCCGGAGGAGTGGCATCACAGCTGTGGCAGACGCACTGGCGGCAGCGCGTGCCCAGCTGTGCGCCTACGTTGCGCAGTAGTCAACTCTGACGAAGCACGGGAGCCGCTTGATAGTGCCTCTCATTTTGTATGCATGCGCAGAGGAATCAGTGGGGGTATGCATATAGCGGGGCGTTTGCCAGTGTGGTATAGCCATGGAGAAGAAGGAGAGCGAAATTGCTGCTCAGCGGCGCAAAAGAGCGGAGAAGCTTAACTCATCGGATCCCGAAGTAGTTGCCTGGAAATTAGTGGTTCAGCATAGGAAGAACGAACAGAAGAAGGCTAAACGTGCAGAAGAGATACTGGAGCAAAGGGAGGAATGTCCAGCAAAGCGGCATCGCCAGGAGGCTGAGTGATCTGGCCAACCATCTCAGCAGCAGCAGCAAGACACCATCGATGACGTCAAGGCTCACCGATTGACTGACTATATGGTGAAACTTAGCGAAAGCGCCAGTGCGACTTGGACCTTCGAGACGAATATGTGTGTGACGTGTGTGAAAGACTGTGGCACATGAGACTTGACGCCGGTAAGTAGTGCCATGCATGAAACATTGAGTTTAGCGGCGCCGCCTGAGTGGGGTGAAACCGTGGCGCGGGTTTGTACAACGTGCAAGAACTTTCTCGTTAAGCAGAAAATTCCACTCTTTAGCGTTACCAATGGGTATTGTTAATCGCCCACGCCACCAGGTCTACCGGTTCTGAATGATGTGGCCGAACGCTACATATATCCTGGCATAGCACAGCTAAGCCAGTGCGAATTTTTTTCTTTTCTGGTCACGTTTCGGCCGAAAGCCCAGCTTCTTTCTTATTTTATTTACATTCTATTTTGTCGTAGCAGTTACAGTATCCAAACTTGAACATCTGAGAGTGTTTTCTAACTGAAATCAAGGTACGTACAAAAAGTAAACAATCTCAAAGCGGTGTGTTCGCCTTGAGGGTCTTGCCTCAAGAGATGAGACCTTGGAGGCCACCAGCCCGGAGGTTGATGGCCCCTTGTTCGGAGATTGCGGAGCAGCGCTAGCTGCAGCTGCCGAGGGGGCAGACGGCAGTTGCCGCAGGCTCACCACGCGTGGGCCAGACAGCAGCCAGTGGCCATTGTGACGCTGCCCCCTGACACGCCACTTCAGCAAAGCTGTTCTTTGGCAGATACTACACCCGCCTCTGTGCTTCTTTGAATGATAGGTTCTCTTTTACTTTAATCGTCACGATTTCTTTCTTTCTTTTCCAGGATGGGCAGGACCGCGAGTATGCGGCGTGCTCCCCATCGCAGTTTACACAGTGTAGAGCATTTTCACAGGAGTCAGATATATGTTCGTGTGCACTGCATTTAGCACAGGTCAGTCAGCCTCGGCAGTTCTGCGAACTGTGGCCGAATCTTTGGCATTTGAAGCAACGGAGAGGGTTGGGGATATACAGCCTTACTCGGATTTTAACATAGCCTGCCTCGATGGTTTCTGGCAGCACACTCGAACCAAATGTGAGAATTATGTGCTTAGTGTCAATTTCTTTCCCGTCACGCCTTATTTTGATTCGTTTTACGTTGGCAACATTTTGCTCTTTCCATTCATCCAAAATTTCAGCTTCGGTCATCTCCATCAAATCATCATCGGAAATAACACCGCGAATGGTGTTCATGGTGCAGTGTGGGGTCACTGAAACTGGTATATCCCCAAAAGACGCTAGGTTACTTAGTTTTTGATATTGCTGTTTGTCATGGAGTTCCAAGAGGAGGTCACCACTTGCCAGTTTCGATGCCTTATAACCTGGGCCGATTGTCTGAGCTAGACATCTGGAAACGAGGAAAGGCGAGATCGTTCTCGTTGTCTTTCCTGGTTTCTCAGAGTGAATGACTTGATAGTGGGGAAAATTTTCAGTATGACGGCCGAAAAATTTAAATATTTCTTCGGTGCGCCCTCGTTTCTGAGGGCGATCAGGGAGTTTTGGGAAGGAACTGTCCATAGGAAATGTTAAGTTTTCGGCAGTAATGCCAGTCACCCACCGTGGAGCCCAACAAGGGGACGCCGCAGGTCTTATAATAAACAAGCCCTGCGGACGTCAACTGTACGTTTCCCCTATAACCAAATATGTACAGCCAAGTTTGGTTGTACCAGACAAGGTTAACCCTTGCTGCCGGGAAGATCGGAAGTAAAACGAAGTGAAGAGAAGACAGGAAAGAATAAAAGTGAGAGAGAAAGACGAAGATTGGAGAGGAGGATAGGAAAAGGCAACTACCGATTTCCCCCGGGTGGGTCAGCCCGGAGGTGCCGTCTACGTGAAGCCGAGGCCAAAGAGGCGTGTTGCCTTCGCCGAGGGGCCGTAAAGGTCCAAACGCCCGGCATCGGCTCAACCCCCAGGATCCTCTTTTCCCCGGACACGGCTAAGCCGCGCACGACTACAGGCGGGAGGGTCCAACCCTCGTGTGCTCGGGTCCGTGATGTCGCAACACACATAAATTCATGTTCATACATTCGATTGAGCCCAGAATATTTCTATAAAGTTTGCAGCAATTAAACGTTTTCACATTTAATCTAATGACAAGAAACCGGATCTGCAATTATAAATAGTACCAAACAATACTCCTTGCCGCATGGCATGAGTAACCAACATTTTATTGCGAGTTATGTTCAGCGTGAACAGTCTGACTGAGTGACACAGTGCGTTGTCTACCCTTAGATCCACTGCTTATTGGAAGAAAGTTGTTGCATTTTTGCTTCAATTTAATTTTTGTTTGTGTACAATCTATGACGTAAGGTAGTTGGAAACTATTCGAATTTTCCATTTGTGAGTATTCGAATCGAGGATCAAAATCTAATAGTGAGTATTAGATTCGAGGACCAAAATCTAATAGCGACTGTGTGATTCGAGGATCAAATCAAATAGGACAATATTCGTTTCTTTATTCGAAAGGTTCGAACATTCGCACACCCCTAGTTTACGATTTGTTTCATTGTCATAGACACGAAGGTGGACACAGACAACAGGAGATTTGGCTTGACGAGGTTGCAACCCCCGTCACATGCATGGAAAGCAGAAGTATAAAATAACTGGAAAATGTGACACATGCAAACATCTAGACAGGTGTGAATATCCAGAAAATACAATGCTCTCACGTTTCTATAAGTGAATACGAGAGATAAACAATTACATAACCATTAATTGTCATTCTGTTACGCGAAATGAGAAATTCATGATTCTAATAAAACCCTATAAACCATTGCAAAAGAATACTGAACAATTCTATAAAATTTTAGGACGCACAGTAATCAATTCCACATAACAAAACTAACAAACAAAGTAAGAGTGCAAAGGCTGTACCTCGATTTATCTTTCGAGCTGTTGCTTTCGAGGTGTTGTGAAGTGCTCTTGCCAACGTGCGATATTCTGGTGCATTTCCTTCGTTAGTTCTCGTCTGGTAAGCGCCCTCACCTGGCAGAATACTCACTGTTTTATTCTGGCTCCATGGGTGTCCCCATTTGCTGCCCTAGTCTCTTCACGCCATTACTGGACACATGTCGAACGCAGAGGCACGACAGCGGAGAAAGCACCGAATTTCTGCAACAAACGGCACACTTAAACGTCTGACAGCTCCGGACGAGCACCGGTTTAGGTTTGATGGATTATACCGGTTACACCTACTATGGCAGAGTGAGCTCTCTCAAAAGCGACCACCCTCGTTTTGGTGGTTGACAAAACAAAAGTACTGCAGAGCTACGCCTCTGTGCGAGGCTAAATTTAGCACCGATTGCGTCATGCGGCAACGGTGCCACCCACTCATGCGACATACGCACAATAGAAAAATGGCTTCTTAAGAGTGAAAGAGCAAAAACACGTCACCCACAAACACACGAATCGCTACACAGCCAAGAGTTTCAGTTGCGTGACAAAACTATCCGCAGTTGCGAGCATTTAGCATTGACTCGAGATCCGACTAATCAGGAACGAGTGTTGAGTCAAAGCTGCTGACACTTGCTTAGCAACTCTGAATGCGGAATGCTGAATGTTGGGCGCTGTAAAAGTGACAAGTGTTCAACCGGTTCGCTACAGTGCCGATATATACATGCTACACGCGGTCTCCATACTTGACCTTACACCACTGGGTATAAGGTCAAGGTATAAGGTAGACCGCCTGCCACATTACCGCTACCCATATGCGTCATTTGTGCAGAAGGACCTTGGGCAACGGATGCTGTTGCAACTTCGGCGTATGCCCCGGAAATCGACGATCAGCGACTGCGTGTGCTCTGGCAACTACGATGCCGTCACACTTGGGTGAAGGGTGGTGCCGAGGGATCGCACCCTGTAAACCTCTTTAACGGCAGGTCATCGCGATAATACTCTCTCGACGACTGTTCCGAACCGGCGTAAGCCCCTCTCAAACGCACTGCAGAAGCGACAGCAAGTGCGCTTTGTATTCCCGCACACCAGTCTACAGTGAGGCAGTTGGTCTGTTCCTCCGATATAAACGGACACTGTAAAAAAAAAAAGTCCTGTTATATTATGATATAACAACCTGCACATTCTTGATGCCAGGGAGTTTTCGTAATGACACATACTACTGCAGCCACAGACCCACCAACATTACTAATGCCGTCACTCAAGAAACTACTTTTGAAGCTGCAGTGTTCCTTAACATTACCAAACCCGTACCCCAAGCAAAAACCTCTGAAGCCGTACTTATTTACCAACATTACAAATGCCGTACCACAAGAAACTACCTTTAATGCTGTAGTACCTCCCAACGTGGCCGACGCCGTACCACGAATGAAAACTTTCAAAGCCGTAGTTACCTACTCACATTGTCAATGCCGCACCACGGGTGAACGGTTATATAAATGTAACATGCAAGTTCAGGGTCAGAACCATAACTGGCGCATGAGGGATCTCACCTGTGAGAAATTGACTGTAATGACACCGTAATGAATTTGTATGGTTGCAACCGTTGCCGTGCCCTTTGCGACTCTTTGACCAGGTTGGGATAGACCTATACTGGCCTCTGCCATACACAGCTGCTGGCAATCGCTCGGTCATTGTAGCTATAGACCACCTCACGAGGTATGCAGAAACGGCCGCTCTACCAGCCACGATGGGTCGTGACGTTGCCTCTTTCCTGCTTCATTTTACGTCACGGTGCTCCTCTCGAACTCCTGAGCGACCATGGCCATCTTACTCGCCGATGTAATTCAAGAATTTCTCAGTTAATGCCACATTATTCATTGTTGTACCACCGCATATCACCTACAAACAAACGGCTTGACAGAGCGCTTTAACCGCACTCTTGGCAACATGCTTTCGATGTATGTCGCCTCCAACCACATCAACTGGGAACTCATCCTTCCCTATGTCACGTACGCCTACAATACAGCACCCTAGGCAATGGGCTTTTTTCCCTTCTTTTTTCTATATGGCCGAGAACCGTCATCTCCCATTGACACTACTCTTCCTTATCGTCCCGACTTATCAGAGGGTACACCGGTTTCCGAAGCCACCCGGTATGTAGAATGTCGGCAACTAGCCCGCTCCCTTATAATGCAAGAACAAGCGCTACAGAAATTTTGTTGTAACGGGCGCCCTCACCACCAGTTTTCGCCTGACGCTCTTGTTTGGTTGTGGGTGCCTCCTACTTCGACACCAGGTGTCTCCTTCCAGTTTGTCTCCAGATACCATGGACCCTACCGTGTTCTACAGTGAACTTCTCCAGTGAACTACATCCTTGAACCTCTGACGGGACCTGCGTCGCCGAGGTCGCAAAACTTTGCACGTAGATTGGCTCAAGGCGTATCACGAGCCCTTCGTCTTCAGCGAGGGGGGAAGATATAAGGAAGAAGAAGTGCGCCATGCAGAGCTCCGCAGCCGGATCGCCAGCAGTTGGGCTCAGGCTAGATACTGTTCCTGGTGAGACTGACTAAGCCTACGCTATTGAGTCTTCCTGTCGGCGTCCTTCGTGTCGTCCACAGCTGTGTGGGACTTCTTTGCCATACAATAATAGCAGACTCGCAGAGCTACATTCCTTCTTGAATGACGCAATCTCTGCACACGCCGCCAGAGCATTCGAGCGGGCACCTTTGCTCCTTTTCATCTGCTGGCATGTGCCCTCCTCATCAGATATGCCGAGGTATCTGGAATGAATACAAGATAGGCAGGTGACAAATGCAATTAAAAACAGCGATGCAAAAAACCATTATGGTAACTAAATTATAATTATATGTTAATTCCACATCCTCTACTAAGCTTGGCACGTAATTTCAGCCCCTACCAGTAGATATACACAGATCTCAGCAGCTACAGACGATCATCTATTCAAATCTTGGTACTCATGCTAGGCTATTCCACCCTGCAATAGAAATACATGCAGCCATGACGGTATCCGTGTAATGAACAGCTTGCATATGTATATTTGTGCCTGCCTTCTTAACAGGCATGATCAGTGATAGACCAACTGAAATCTTTGTTCTTATATATGAAAGAAATTATGTGATTATGATAACTTTCAGCTTAAAACCACTAAATCTCAGGAAAGAAAACGTGACGCTTTGAATGTAACACGATACAGAAATGAAAGATAGCATGTCTTCCCGAAGTAGAAGTCGAAATCAGTATAAGGAAAATAAAACCCCAAAGAGACTCGCCCAATAAATCTGCCTTATGTTCATTTTCTTGAGTAATATTCTTTACAGGCAATGCTATCCGTGCAATAAGGGTAAAGGAGATTAAACACACCAATATATGTCACTGTAACTTGCAGAAACAACTTGCAAAGTATACTGCCTAGCCTGACATGCTTCCTTGAGATCATCATTACCTGCTTTTTGTGGTTAAGCTGTAAAAATGGCAGGTCATAACAGACAAGGTAATACCATGCACTGTTAAAGTGTTACCTCGGCCAGTCTTGGCTAGAAGAAACTTTTACAGAAAAAAAAGTTGAGAACTGTCAACTGTAGCATACATTATACAGCAAGTAGGTCACCTATATTCACCCTTGTTCTTAGTGCTACAGTGGAACCCGGACATATCGAACCCACATATAACGAATTACTGTGTATAACGAACAACACTAAAATCCGCTTCAAAATATTTGCACAATATTCTTATTTTATATATCGAATTACCTATATATCGAACTTTTTGTGGTCCCCTTCAGATTCGATATACAGTCGCCAGACCGTTTATTCGGACGCTGAAAATTCGGACATGCTCGTTTATTCGGACACCTTCGCGGCATCGCCACTCGTCCCATTGAAGTAATGTATAACCACGACCGATAGTTCGACGCTCTACAGTGCGCCGTTCGAATTTTCGGACTCCAGCGGCCGGTCAGATGCGACGTCGAACGCCACGATACGGTCACGACAAGCTGGCCGCGATGTTTACATTTTGCTAGGTTGCCAGCACTGAAAGGGCGCGCTTGCTATGGTTGGATTGCTGGTGTCTAAATCCACGCAGCACCTACAAGTGTCAGTTGCCGATCTTGAAGGCTATACTTTTGTTGGCTGCACCTATTGGTTGTCGTGTTTCGGATGTAGCCAGTCCAGTATCCATTGACTGTATACCGCGGCCAAACAGCAGGCCAGGCCAAGCCAAGCCAGTGTGCTTGGAAGTCGGTGCTCGGCCTTTGCGTTGTCAGTTGTTACGTGACCTAGGCCTTGTCAACAGCTACCTTTCAAGTCTCGCTCTTTTGCTCAGTGCAGGGGTTTTCAAGTAAGTTCATCCCAGGGAATCCTGCTAAGCTCCATAAAGTGCCAAGGAACCCCCCCTTCCCCCCCCCCCCCCCCGAATTAACCGAATGTCGAATTATCGAGGGTATCAAGAAAACAAACAAATGCTTCACTACGTCAACACGATTTTATTTACTCAATGAATCGTCAAATCTTGTTTCTATTTAGCACAAGACCAGTGCGGAAGCTGAAATTCTCTTTATCTCATGACTGATTAGCGCTAGCAGTGGCGAAGGCCTCGCGACATCCTTCGCGGCGCGCGTTATCATCTGAGACGCGCTTTGCACCAACGGGCGCACATCCCGATTATTTTTTCACCACTCAGCTGCTCGCCAACAAATTGTCCGTCCATCACGATGTAGCCGGTGCTTTTTATCTTCGAGAGCTTTGCACTGAGTCAAAGCGAAACTACTGCTTGCAGCAACCGCTGCGGACGAAACCACGGCCGCTTTCGACGCGATCATGGATGGCGACCTTGCGGTTCAGAAGGCAGGCGGCTGACCCACGCACCAAGTCAAAACAAAACTACTTTTCACTGCAAGAAGTAGGGACGAAACTGCGGTCGCTGTCGACGCTGCCATGGGAGGCGACTACGCAGTTGTGAAGGCGTGCAGCCGATGCGCCCATCGAGTGAAAACGAAACTACTATTTGCCGCAACTGCTGCGGACGAAACTGTGGTGGTTATCGATGCGATCAGAGATAGCGACTACGCACTTACGGAGGCACGCGGCTAGCCGCCAACGCGGTGTTACTCGCGGCGATAAAAGCAAGAAAGCTTTAAAGGCACAATTAAGCACGAAGCGCTTCGGCGTTGCTGTCAGTCACGTGCCGCGTACGATTGCCGCTGAGGACCACGGCGATGTGGACTGCGCCGCTTCGTTTCGGTTGGACGCTACGCCGTTCTTCCTCTTCTGCAGCGCGCATTTGCAGTGCTCCGGGTTTTTTTTTTAATTTTTCCTCCAACGTGCGCACGCTATCGGCACCTATCCGATCTACAAATAGGAGAAAGGTGCATGGTGGTAAGCTACGGCCTCCGAGATTCAAGTGCGAAAGCTTAGGCGCGCTGCCCGTTCTGAGAGGTTGGGTGGCTACAAGCTGCTTGCGTATTAATTGCGCGGTTCGCGCGTTGCTGTTACGCACTGAGATGTGCTTTTTGACACTCGGGCATGGGTAATGGAGGTTCTTTGGATCAAGCGCACCTCGTGTTCGCCGTTTTAGACACTTGTCAAGAGCGGGACCAGGGAAAATTTATCAGTGGCTCGCGAAACCCCGAGCAGGGGCCTGCGGAACCCACTTTGAGAACCCATGGAAGCCTTAGTGTGTTAGGCCTGATTTGCTTGTTCAATCTCGTCCAGTCGTCGCGTAGTGCGAAATGGCTCCGACGCCTCCTGTGCCATCTGCGCCGACGAGACGCGGCAATTACAAGACTGTCTATCGCGATAGTCATAGCCAGACACTGTCGGAAATAAGGCTGACCTGATCGCGCGTAAGCGTGCATCTGTACAGTCGCGCATTGACAATTTTTTCCGTCCACTGGGACCATAAAGGTACTTTTTTTTCTGGCGAATCCTTTTTTTTGGACTCTTGATTATTCGGATTTTTTCGCGGTTCCCGTCGAGTCCGAATAAACGGTCGGCGACTGTATCCGGGTTCGACTGTATATAGCACATGTTATAAAAAGCAAGGCAATTAAACAAGCTAATAAAGTCTATCTATTGCAATAGATAGCTGTGTTCCATGTTAGCTCGTGTAATACCCACTATTTGCTTTGTTCAAATGATTTAATTCCTCAAAGACCCCTGTCAGAGTATTACATGAGGGGTGGGCTTCTGTTCCATAAAGCAAAATTGCTTCTATAGTGGCCTTGAAATTGTAGTTGGATTGGTGCCGTCTAAATGAAGGATTTCAGGTGCAAAGAAGTATGTGCAGGCGGCAGATATATGGTCTTATACTGGATGCACAACAGGCGCATTAGCAATGTATAGGCAATATTGCAATTAAGAGCGAAAGAACTAGAAATACATTTAAAAAAAATTGAAAATTTTGTGTCTTATTTAGAAGTTGTGAAAGTTAGTCTGTAAGGTCATGCTACTGTAGTTGAAATAGTCGTTATAAACAAATACAGCTGTAGGGCTTTGAATAGATTCGAGCGCCCCAGAGTGGACTGGAAAATTTTTTGATGGTACTTCTGTCGAATATGCTAGCAGTATTACAGA
Source organism: Dermacentor silvarum (assembly GCF_013339745.2). Classification (NCBI taxonomy): domain Eukaryota; kingdom Metazoa; phylum Arthropoda; class Arachnida; order Ixodida; family Ixodidae; genus Dermacentor; species Dermacentor silvarum. The sequence goes on along the minus strand of NC_051154.1, from coordinate 349,802,806 downwards.
AATGGTATGAGTATCTCACAATGATGCAATCAAGAATGCAGTCAAGTTCTTTGCTTATTATAGAGCAAAATCACTACTAGCCTACCAAACTTGATTTTGCCTCTGTCTGGGTGAAGTCTTGTAAGGAGGGAAAATTCCAGCGCAAACACCCAGGACAACCACAAAGAGAGTAGACAAGCAGCTGTCCTGGGCGTTGTGCTGGAATTTTCCCACCTTACAATACGATGCACCAACTAGCCCCAACCGAAGTTTTATGGATGAAGCCTATTCATACAGCACCGTGTAAAAAGAAAATGTGTACCTGACGGTGGAATGGAACCTCGGCCGTCAAGCGCAGCTGCCCGGTGCTCGCCGCGTCCCCCCTTAAGACAAGGTTTGCAGGGCAGGACGAGCAAAAGGAGTATGTGTTGGCAACCGCCTGTGACCCAAGCTTTAAGAACCTCTTTTGTGCTCAAACATTCGAGGAACCAAGACTTGTGGAGCTTGCAAGAACTGAGTTGCAGAGCTCTCCAGGAGAAGCATCAAGTGACAATACTGAAGCGTCAACATCTACAGCTCACAAGGAGCGCATCCACAGTATCTGGAACAGCATTGAGAAGCTGGCAGTGTCATCATAAAGAAGACACTCCTCCAAAACAGCCAACATTGAGGAGTTTCAGCGGTATCTTCGAGAGCCCACTTGCAGTAAGGACCAAGACCTTCTAGCATTCTGGAAAGAGACAGGCAAGCAACACTCCCCAAGACTGTGCAAGATGGCCATGAAGTACATGGGCATTCCAGCAACGAGTGTACCAAGTGAAAAGTTGTTTTCGGCGGCTGGCAACATTGTTACGGCTCAGAGGGAGAAGTTGACCCCAGATCACGTACAACAGCTGCTTTTTTTGCATGAGAATTTGTAAATATTCGAGCTTCTATTAAATAATTTTGCTATTTGATATTCGATTCGATATTCCGCTTTTTTTTCTTGATTCAATTTGGTATTCAATTCGAGACTTACTATTCGGTATTCGCACACCCCTAGTCGTCATGACTACGCCTGAGCCATGGAGCAAGAAACCTTTAGGAGTGGAAACTCCGCCAGTTGCGGCGACCAGAAAATGTCACAAGCCCTCGGAGCCACTATCATGCTGGCGGCACCTGGCGGCCGAGAAAGAAATTATCGCCGTCTGGTTGCCAAGGCAACCAGCCACGTGTGTTGCTCGCATTCGTGGCCGCGCGCCTCACAAGTTCTACTGAGGGCACTCACGCGTCCCACCTGCATCCCTCTATCTTAGGCTAGCAAATTCCGAACAAGGGTACACTACACGTATCAGCGCTCTTAGTATTACGGCCCTCGAACAGAGACCGACAAGAACAGTTGCTGTTTGACTTAAAGACCCACAAAAACGTTACAGGGTGCACGCTGAAGCAAGCGCTGAACGCCCGTGTCTGCTTGGCGTCTGCTTTGAGCGGGAGACACAGGCGCCACTGAAGGGAACGCGCTCCAGCAGCTCGCCAGGCTTCTGCTTTTTTTTCGCTGCTGCTTGCATGACGCGCTGCAAAGCGCCGCCACTGCATGCACCGCCGTCGGTGCACATTAACGTGACGTTATCTGGTCGCATGTGAGCGCCCGCACTGACGGGAGCTCCTACTCCTAAATAATCTTCCTCCGTGGCCTGAGCCCTCAGTGGTCACCCAGCTTGAAGCACGCATTGATGACTTCACAACTGCCCTCTCTTCACTTCACGAGCCTAGACACCAGCGCTCTTAATGTTCACTAGAACTGAGGGGTCCTTGCCGCAGACAGAAGCACGCGGACTTCAAGGGCACTGGCGTCCTTTGGACTCATGAAGTGAAGCAATGAGAGTCGTGAGGTCGTCAATGCACGCTTCGAGCCGGGTGACCACTAAGGGCTCAGGCATAGTCCAATTTTGCAGTTTTGTCAATATTGTTATAAGTGGACAGCACAGCAATAGACAAAGCAAATTACCCATCACTAACAGGCAGTTTTATACCCGATTACAAATACTTGGAGATCTTTAAATTCAATTTTCACTAGTTGCACTCAAATCTGCTAATTTTGACTACCATAAAATCCAAAGTATATGCATATTTCTTTTTCCAATAGGCTTAGGCTTGATTTAAATGTATCAGTTTATGCCACTCATAGAAGTGTTTTGCCTTGTTGAATGATGTCTTCATGTGCTTTTTTAGACTAAGGTTGTGTGGTGTCTTGAAGAGAGTTGCTTCGTTACAGGAAAATTGTTTTTTCCAAATGTACCAAGAATAAGAGGTACTTACCTCTGAAGAAATTCAAGTGTTGCTCCTAAACGTGCGCCATATTTGATGTTCAAGCAGTAGTGGACAGCAAACAGGTACTCAATAGCCAGCTTCAAGCCAATGTTTGGTATTATGAGCTCCCTAACCACAAACATGGCAGGTGCATTGAAAGATGGACTGACCTGGAAAAAAGCAGACAGTGAGAAGCTACAATTTTATGTTCATACATGCTGAGCAGTATTATTCAGTCATTCTCCAGTGGTTATTAAGAAGGAGTTGACCTAAAATAGGCTATTCAGTAAAACCTGGCTGTATCATATTACAAGCAGATCAGAAAATAATCTGAAATTGGGGGTGTGCAAAAAAAATTGAACTGTTTAGCTAAAAGGCCATGGAACATTGAACATCCTCTCCAAGTTCTCATTAACCTGCCCTCAGCAGCACTGGCACTCAGCTACAAGCCAAGAACGCTAACCCTAACAGTCAGTTGAGAAAAGCACTCATGCCTGTTGTACGGCGCACCACACGAGCCACGGATGAAAGTATGCCTATGGTAGACTGTGCACCACTCCTGTCTGTAACAGTGGTCATGAGGATACTGGTTTTTCCTCTACCTTTTTGATCTTATCTATAAATGTTCTATTAAGTGAGGCAAATCGTCGAACTAAAAATTTCTGTCTCTTTCACTCCTTGATTTAACATAAGTTGTTGTATGAAGATTACCAGGGCTTCCACTGAAAAACTAGTTTGGAGAAATCTTCGTAACACAAAACTTTGAATTTTAGAGTACTATAGAGGAGACACACAAAATGTTTTATTTTTGAGCTAGTTGGAGCATTAGGTTATAATTTTGTGGAAGTGTTTCGCTAGATGATATACATGTATGTTCTTCGTATCTGACAGACTCACTTGGCTTGCTCAATGCGAAGTTAAAACAAAGAGGGCATATAGGTGCTCTGGTGTTTGTCCTGAACCCTGTTACGTGATAAAGAATGTACAGGTTAGTTTGCTAGTCATTGCAAAATGTTTTCGTGTACTGAAATTCACAGTGCATATATGCATACAATAAAACACTGGCCAAGCCCTGCTGCTCTTTCCATTATTCAGGTCACTTTGTAGTAATCGTGCTTAACTGCAATGACGTTAAAGTTAACTGCTGCATTAAACAACCACAAAATTCAGAGATGCAATGTTATGTTACAGATTGTTTAAATGATAGCAACAAAGTCCATCATGCAGCTTGTTTTTTATAACCACGAAGGTGATCACTCAAGTCTCAGCTTTGTCAAGAGTACTTAGGTGTGAGACCCCTGTGCCCTCCACCTTGCTTCAGCATTGATGAATGAGCCGAAAGGCTCTTCTTGGTAAGTCACTGGTGGCGGACAGGGCCGGCAACTCTGGATGATGAAGATCCTCATCCTAACAAGGGTCTCATTCCAAGTACCAGCAACTGCTGCAGCAATGCCTACCTCAAATCAATTTACTACTGGCTACACGGTATCATATTTAGTCACAAACATGTACGCTCTCAACTCTGATGTAATGGCACCTGAGCAGAGCGACACCTCACAATCTGTTTCAACT